>NC_091165.1:12687939-12945439 GCF_040958095.1 Procambarus clarkii
TAAACATCAATTCCAAAGAATATCACAAAAAATGTGAAAATACTTTGTAAACTAGAAAATGCAACAGGATTAGAAAACCCACTACTAAAATGTATGGGAGAAGAGAATGAGAGCACTAATACAAGGGCTGTTGTCAGCATGGTGAAAAAGTTACGTGCAGAATACCATAAGACAGCATTAGTCTGTATATTATATTCCAGATAGTATCAAAGATTAGCCAAAGGTTGCAAATTAGTAAGCATTTGCATATGATGCAAAAATTTAGCAAATTAATTAAAAATGAGAACCTTCCAGGAGATTTGAAGAAACTAAGTGAATAGTCAACAAGGTATCAACCAGTCAAATTTTTTGTAGACAAATGCCCCAGATTGATAAAAGGATCTACCCCTGAAGACCACAAGCAATCAAAGCCTAAATACCTGTTGTGTCTATGCCGCTTTTGGCATATCGGTGGAGATGCAGATTTTTCTCTTATCTTGTTCATAATTTCAATCATTTGTGGAGTCGGATTATCAAGAGACGTGTCTTTCACAATAGCCAGTCTTCTAGGTCTTTGCTTCTGTTTACGGGCAGCCATCTTCTGATTCTCTTTTTCAATCATAATGTCTTCAGTGTCTACAGGTGGGAATTCTGGTTGACAAGGTTTACTTAAACTTATGCCAACCAAGGAACTCCTAGGACAGGTTCTGGTATTCACTCTATAATATTGGAGAAAAATTAAATAGCTTGATTTTTTATTAACCGAGAATGGCATCCCTGGGCCTTTATGCAAGGCATGTCTCAATACAATGACTAAAATTATTTATAAACTTATAATTATGCACTTCCTCCCTTATGCAAGGGAAAGGGAGCTGTGAGGGAAGTGGAGGAAGGGATAGCAGAGGAAAGTGGAGGCAGGGATAGCAGAGGAAAGGAGAGAAAAGGGGATAGTGGTTAGAGGTGTTGGAGTGGGGAATAGAGTAATTTTGTAATGGTTCATGGGGTGAGAAATGGAGGTAATGTGTTGTGGAAGTTGGGAGATGGTAACGTAAGGTCTGAGCAATACATAATTAGAATGGTAATTACCAGAGGGGGTAGGAGTAGATGAGGTTGGCAGTGAATAGGGGACATGATCGATGGGGGAGAAATGTAGTGATATGGGTGTACTTGCAACTGGGCTACATATGTTCTTGCATGAACATTACCATTTCCAACTTTCAAAACAATAATTTAAGATAAATTTAAATGGAATCACACTGCACAACTTTAATAGCAGAAGAAATACTGAATGAAAACTACGAGCAAGTTCAAAATTCAAATTAAAAATATCTCGACCTGGAGCACACCTGGAGGGAGTTTCGAGAGTTCTACTCCCCCGACCCGGGGCCAGGCTCGACTTGTGATAACTTGGTCCAACAGGCTGTTGCTTAGATCAGCCCCGCATGCCCATATCCACAACAGCCTGGTTGGACCGGCACTTCTTGCAAGAACCTGACCAAGTGCCTCTAATATATCTACCTTCTTTCCAGCAATATTTCCAATGCCTGCTGGGAGGGTGTTTTTCAACTGTGGACCCCTGATGTTCAGTGTTCTCTGATTGTGCCAAAGACACCTCTACTCACTGGTTCTATTCTGCATTTCCTTCAATTCTTTTTGCTCTAGTATGTTATTTTACTGCGCAAATTGGACCCCCCCTCCCTTCCCGTATCTTCCAAGTACATGTGTGATACCTTATCTCCTTTCCAGAGAGTACATTTGAAGAGCTACGAGACGGTCCCAATAATTTACAAGTTTTATAGTTTCTATGCGTGCCGTGAATGTTCTCTGTATTCCCTCTATTTCAGAGATCTCTCCTGCTCTGAAAGGGGAAGCGAGTACAGTACCAAGCAATACAGGACAGGACAGCACCAGCGATTTACAGTGTTAGAAATTTAAGAAATAAATATCTGATATCCCCCAGAGTCAAACTTAATCTGCGTAAACACTATGCAAATAAAGGAACTTAGTCTATGGAACTCACTCCCTAATGAATTGAAAAGCTATCCAACTTTTGCCTTATTAAAAAACAAACAAAAAGTACCTAATTTCATCTCCATAGTTTCCTACCTAATGCTTTAAACGTGCACTGCATCTTGTGCTACCCAATCTCCCAATATATAGATATCTAAGCCATACAACTTTACCATTGTGATCATTACTGTCATCTTATGTGCTATCACTATGCTTTAATGTGCTTACTAATCTTTGTCAAATTATCAACCAAGCTATCAATGCTATAAATGTGCTTTAATACACCTACTAATCTTATCAAATTTTCTTACAATGTATCTGTTAACATTTTATATATTTTGCTAGAATTTATCTACTTAATATTATGTTAGATTAAGGAACTGCCCGAAAAGCTGTGCGTATTAGTATCTTTACTAAACACATGCTATGTACTCACACAAACCCAATGTACCTTCTTGTATATATATATATAAATAAAAAAAATTAATTAAAACACACACATACACAAACACACACTTAGATGAAGATAAGCTTACCTTTTATTTCTGGGTCTACATGGAGAGATGTTGGAATTTCTCTTTAACTTCTTGGGCGTGAATTCACCAATGTTTTCCTCCTCTTCTGATCGTCTTTTGGTAGTTTTCTAGAATGTAAAAATTTTCATGGGGTTAGCAATATTGTAACGCATGCAAACAAAAACTGAAATTTTTAAATACTGTACTCTAAAGTCAATAATGCAATAAAAACAAATTTGCTAACACCCATGAAAATCTTTACTATATAGTAATCAGGAATTGACAAAAAAAAATTATTTTTCTAAATTTTATTCAAACAGTACACAAGTACTGAGAGAGGGTGTTGTTACCTTTCATAGTACAAAAATAAGGCAGGAAAAGTTTATGTTCTCAACTAAGAGACAAGATACACACAATAACAGTAACCTCGGAAAAGCAGAATACAATTGATTTGATAAACAATTGGAATGACTATTGATTACATTTTCTTCTTTAAAAGAGCCAGCATTTGTGGGGTTGGATTATCAAAACCAGGGTATGACACAGGATTTACAATACCAACAGCCTTTCTAGCTCTTCCTCGACCACCACTTCTAGTTTTAGGGTTGGCCTTGTTCTTGTTCTCTTTCTCAACTACTTGTGATTCATCTTCAATCTTTAAGTCTTCAATTGAAATTTTGGCCCTCTTCTTTGCCACACGTTTTATTTTTCCCACATCCCTCCGTGGCTCCTCAATCTCTTCAGAATCTTCAGCATTATATTTATCAACCTCTTCACTCTTTCGCTTGCTTACCTTACGGTCAATACGAGACTTTGTCTTTTTAGGAGGCACAGGAGTTGCAGACATGAACACCAATTTTCCATCATCTCTGTATCCTCGTGCTTTGAGTCCTTCCCGCAGAATATTACGGCATTTTTCATAATCGGGCTGCTCGTCAAATGCTAGATTGACAACATACTCCAGATAGTCCCCCAAACCTGAAAATTAAATTTATATTAAAATGTTTGTATACAATGGTATTCCTTACTACTACCTTACTTCCCCATTGAACTAAGCATCTAACACACACACACACACACACAGAAGAGAGAGGAGAAGAGAAGAGAGGAGAAGAGGAGAAGGGAAGAGAAGAGACGAGAGGAGGAGAGAAGAGAGGAGAGAAGAGAGGAGAGGAGAGGAGAGGAGAGGAGAGGAGAGAAGAGAAGAGACGAGAGGAGGAGAGACGAGAGGAGGAGAGAAGAGAGGAGAGAGAACGAGAGAGAGAGAACGAGAGAGAGAGAAAGAGGAGAGAAAGAGGAGAGGGAGAGAGAGTGTCAGGTAAACAAATTTAAACATTATAATGCATTATGGGAATTTGTCAAATTGTTCAACACACACACTTGTAAATAAAGAAAAACAAGTGATAAACAATCAGTGAAACATTCAAGAACTTAGGAGTCGTGTCTGCAATGTCATCATGTGTCGACAGATGCCAAACCACATAGGCATCATGCAACCTTTCAGAGCTCCTTCACCCAGTGTCATTTACATTTTACTACCATCCACTGATTTTATAACAAAATACTTTAAATCTTCTAATCACTGTGAAAAACAAAATTAAAATATGAAACTCCGGCTTATACCTGGGGGCTTAGTATCGGGGAAACATCGCGATATGAATGAGCTAACATCCTCCATGAAGCCTCGTTTCTGTGCAAATACGTAGTTACAGTCCTGAAGCTTGTCCTCCCATGGCAGACAGGAACATAACCACTGAGTCATGTTGTAACCAAGGATCTCCAAATCTCCTCGCCGAGAGTGAGCTGGAAAAATATTTTATAATTGCACACAATATAATTATGTTGCTATAGTAACATTGGAGAATGAAGTACCAACATCAGAACTAGTTAACTTATCACAAATACCACCACAGTATGTAACAAATATTATATTTTACGTTCTTGTCTTCAAGAGAGTTTAAGTTTCGAATAGCTTATTCCTCCAAAGTACAGTAACAGACTTGTTCCCCTCAAACTGCAGACTATCTAGAGCTGTGACTCTAGATAAATAAAATGTTGAACTAGATATCTATCTGGCAATTGTAGACCATTCGATATACTTACAAACCACAAATACATTTATAATAAAATATACCAATCAATTATTACCTATTAACATGTAAAATATATATCAATAGTTTCTGGTAAGTAATAAAAGTCAACTTACCACCTATATGGGCATCCCTTGAAGTAAACTCGATGGTTCCATCATGGGCTTTCCTCTGGTCATACTTGTACTCCTTGTGCTTCCCATCATTTGCATAGCGACAAGCAAGGCCAAAGTCTACTAAAAACACCTGATTCTCAGTACCGGGTTTATATCCAATCAAGAGATTAGATGCTTTTATGTCAGCATGGATGTATTCCTTGCTATGAATGTATTCCAACACGTCCAACTGAGGAAATCAGAAGAAAAAGCAACATCAATACATCATTGATATCCACTCAAATTAGTGCAACGAGCATAAGCAGCTTCAGAGTAACTTCAGTTTCACTGGAGTTACATACTCCAAGAAAAAAAGCCTATACAAGTTTACAATTTATTGAAGTCCTCATTTTCTGCTAAGGTTACCCTAAGGACAATTTTATGGGTCCATTATAGCTTGGCCTGGGTCATCCTTTCCTGAGGATTATCTGGTTTAAATGGCTGTGATATTATAGTTCACACAACCAGTCAGGCTGATCTAATAATTCCAGCATAAATTTGTCTAGTTCCTTCTTGAAATCAACCAATTCTTGTCCAGTAAAACTTCTTGCTCTTAATGACAGTACATTGATGAGATATAAACCTTTGTTGTTTATACTGTTCTCTATTTGTGTGCGAGGAAAGGGCCACACGAGACGAGCTCTATGAAATGCAATGTACATCACGAGACATTCTAGCGATGCATAAACTAAACAGTCAGATCTCATAAAATGTATCTAGACATTAAATAATATATAGTGATGCTATCCAATTTTGTGTTCAAAATTATTGAGGATAAGTTCTAGCTCCTACTCTTCGGGAAAAAACAAATATAAATGGAAACCACATGTAAAATGCACTCAAATCACAATATAGAATCAAAGAGCACTGTAAAGGATACAGGAACAATCATGTTGGAAGACCTTACTTTTAAAGAACACAAAGTAGCCATCACAACTGCAATATTAAAGGTTGTATAAAAGAACGCATCAATTAAGTTACGCTATACCAGTGACGATAATTTAAGACACTAGTGCTCTCTAGGGTGGAATATTGTTGCACAATAAAAGCCCCATTCAAAGCAAGAGAAATTGCTGACCTGGAGAGCCTGCAAAGATCTTTTACTGCTAGAATCCACTCTAGCAAGCATCTAAATTATTGGGACCAATTAAAAGTTACTGATGACCACTATGGTCTTTGGGCACCATACCAGTTTACTTGTACAAGTATGGTGAATAAAACAGGTAGATACTTATATATAATGTGTGTGTATAGTGTAATACCACCACAAACAGTATTGTTGGAGGAGAAATATTAGTGCGTCTGGCCTTGGGGCGGTCGCCACCAGCTGACTGTGTGAGTAGCTACGTCTTTGTGCCTTTACTCACCATACAAGCTTAAATGTACAGTTATGGTGAACAAAACATGTAAATACTTATATATAACATCTGTATATAAAAGCAAAAACAGTATGGTGGGAGGAGAATGTGGGCGAGTGAGGTGTTGAGGGAGTGAGTGGCAGCAAGTGGCTGGCTGGTGTGTGGCGGTCACTCTTCATTACTTTTTGACTCATAATAGCAACTCAGTGGTTCGTTATGGTGAACAAAACATGCAGATACTTATATATAATCTGTGTATATAGTGTAATAACCGACAAAGTATTTGTTCACTGATTAACATAATTGAATCAACAATATGCACACAATATTTTTGAGTACAGCAGTACAGCGACGATTCACTCATTATATAAATATATCACACTACACACTATTGAATAATATTACAGCAAAAAAACTACGAAAAATCAGAGACATTGAAATAATTAGGTAATTATTTTATCTCTTTGTTGCCACTTCGGTGGCAACTCCGGCCTGACAGCTGGCGAGCAACAGACCGCCTGGGACGCACGCTGAGTCAGCGCCTGTTTTCTGCCAGACTTCCCCACCCTACAATGGGCAATATATGCCACTTACGATTTTTTATTATTTTCCCGTGATCAGCGAACACAAATTAACAGGTTCAGAAGAATTTTTTTTTTTTTTTTATTGGTATGCACCTGTGGGTGATATGCTAAATAGCCAGGCGCCATTTAAGGGTTAAGCCAGATACAATAACAAATTTCCCTCAAATATTGGATTTACATCAAATTATATATTTTTGGGTTATATATTTAGTTTACCAACATTACAATAATAAGAGCTATAGAAAATAGCTATTTTAGAACTGATTTACTTAATTTTATTATTTTGAAGCCGTAAGTCACTGAACTGTGGCGACGAAATCGAACGAAACACTCATGGTGGTGTGCATACGGATTAGACCCGTCCAATCGCGCTGGAGTTCTTGAGCCAATAACATGATTAGTTTCTCAAATATCAGATGTCTATTACATTACAGTATATTTTTGGTTTTATTTAGTTTAGTTTAATTATAATAATAAAGAGCTATTAGAACACCAGTTTTTTAAATGATTTATTACTCTGAAACTTTCAAAGTCATGGGTCACCGAACTATGACACAGACGAAAGTAAGTGAAACCTCACTGTAAAGTGAGGTTTACAGTACAGTATTCCCTTATCTGTCCACCCTCACTCATCTTGTTACATCAAAGAAAACGTATATAAGAAGATTTCAACACATTAACCAGCTATTCATGCTTCAGCCTTTAAATTAATCTACAAAGATACACGTGCCACAGAACTTCTAGTAAATGAGTACAGGTACAAACAAAATAGTTAACTTTTGCTATAAAATTTTCAAACTTTCCCCCTAGATTTTCAGGATGACAAAACACTTTTCAGACAACAGGTTACAGTATTTATCTTGGTCCCAAAGCATCAAAAAACCATGTGGCCTTCTGTAATACATCTACTGCATTGTATTATGGATTAAGGGCATTAACATGGTTGGGTCTACCTTTTAGCTGGTCAAATAACAAACAGCATGGACAGTTCATAATAAACCTTATAGGAAACCAATATACTGTATTACAAAAGTTTTATTTACTACAAAAAATCTGCATGTTCAACAAATTCATATACACTGTACATAGTAGTAAAACTAAATTTACTACTAGATAACTATAGAATATGGTCCACAGAGCAATGTCCATGATAACTGCTTTAAATTCATTTTTCCTCTTGCATTAATCCTAAAAATCTCAAACATTAAAGAGACCGAGGAAAAAAAAAAGACGTACTAAAATTTAATCAAATTTGAGAAGAATAGCGAGATACTAACAAGAGCATTGCATGGCTTGTTAGTATCAAGTCTGCTGAATGGGTTATTCTCACAAAAACAAAAACAGTACAGTACTTACAATCTGAATGCCAACTTGATAAACAGTCTTGAATGAGAATCTTTTGCTGTGTTGCTCCAAAATTTTCTGGAGATCGCAACCAAATCGTTCCATCACCATGAACCTGAACTTTTGGCTATTATATTCAAATGAACCAGATCCCAAGAACTTAGGCATCCCCAGGCGCTTGAGCTTTCTCTCTCTCTTCCATGTTTCAATATGTTCAGGCCTAGCCACACGCATATAACAGTGCATTTCAGCAAAGAGGGGTCCATTGCTGTGAGGTTCCACTTTGATGACATAGTCGGCAGAATTACTCACAGGCTTATCAACATCATCAGAAGCCAAATAGATCTCCCCAAAACCACCAACACCTGAAAAATATCAAAAATATTTAAAAATTATTTAAAATCACATTTACGAAACATTATTCTAAGTCATTCTGCATTGCGGTTTTTATACTTTAATTGTAATGTAATGCCTTTATTGTGGTACGAATCTGAAATGTGGGAATCTGTAGAGATGGTGAAGTATATTCAGAGTTGAGTAAATATTGGAGGGAAAGAATCTAGGGTATGGAGAATTCCAAGCAAGGTACAATAGGTGTCAAATAGGAAGAATTATACAAAAATAGAAAATGGTACAGTAAGATAATGCGACTATTTTTTTGTAGATTATTCTTTGTGGGAAAGTCCCTTCTTTGGTAGGGGTCTCTCCTATCATTATAACTTTGTAGTTGTGCTTCTGCAGCCCTCGTGTGCGCTCTCTCTCTCTCTCGTTCTGTCAGAAAAGTAACCCATGAGCGCACAAAATCAGTAAAATGTGTATACTCGTTTCAGTTTTCTCACCTTAATTCTTGTGCTATGTCGTTCTTTTTGGTATTTGGTGTTCGCAATTAAATTTCCAACGGATGTATATGCATATAATGTCCAAAAGCCTGGCGAGACTCCCCGCAGCAAAACCTAAAATTACCCGTGAACGAGTACCAATTTGCACACCACCACAACCTAATGTATATACTCGTTCAGTTTGATAACATCAATTTTCACGTTACATTGTTCATTTTGGTATCAAATTGTTCGCAATATAAAAGTGCGCATTTTAAAACTAGTCTCATAATAATAGAGCAATAACTGGAATTTTAACAAATATTTTAATTTTGGACATCAAAATTATTATATTTTTCCAGTGTTCTAACATCAATTTTCATGTTACATTGCTCGTTTTGGCATCAAATTGTTCGCAATATAAAGGCGCTCATTTTAAAGCTAGTCCCATAATAATAGCACAATAAATAGAATTTTAACAAATTTTAAAATTTTAAATTTTGACCCAAAAACATATTTCACATAACACACACATCAAACAAAAACAATCTTTCAAGTGTTCTGACAAAAAGTTTCGTGTTACATCTTTCATTTTGGTATCAAATTGTGCGCATTCGAAAGGCGCTTATTTTGAAACTATCCCGAGGTCAATCGGATAAAAAATGAATTTTATACAAATAGTTTTGTAGTGGACGCAAGTCCTGTCCACGGCTAGGACTCGAGAAAAAAAAATGGACGTGATCGGTGTCCAAAGCGAGCGATACTGTTAATTTAGAAACCTTTTAATGCGCAAGCAAAAGCAATCATCCTTGGACAAGTTTCTCTTAAGAAAAGCAGCTAGTGAGTCTAATGAGGAAAACAGACTAAAGGAGAAAGAACCCCAGAAGCACAACTACCAGAAGTTATAATGGTAGGGGGACTTTTCTGCCAAAGAATAACATATCTTCCCCCCCCCCTCCTCCTCTGCCTTACCACCTTCCACATATGCCAACTACAGCCATTTACCATCAGTGATGGTAAAGAGTGTAATATGTTAGCAATTATTTCATTTAATTATTGCATTAATATATTTTTGTGGTCTGGAATGGATTAATCAAATTTACATTATTCCTTATTGGGGAAGATTGCTCAGGATTCAAACTTTTTGGCATTTGTCCTGCCTTTAGGAACCAATAAATTTCGAATACCGAGATTCCACCATATATACTGCACACACACACACACATCTCTACATACATATATATTTCAACATTGTATATGATAAACACTACCTCTGACACAATACAGCCCATTAGCACAAAAAATCTAAATACTATAGCGAGAAACAACGAAAGTAAATATGACATTCCAGTGCAGCACCACTTCATTTCTACAGAGAAAATGTAACCTCTCTGGGGGCACTACAGCTGGAGAGTACATTTATTAGGTACGCAGTGCAGGGGTTAATTGTGTTCTTCCCGTGATCGTCACCTGTCAGCAGGCAGCCAGTGTAGTTCACGTGCATGAGTGGGTGGGCTAGTGAGTACAGACATGTTGGGGATTGGTTTGTTGTTGGTATTTGGCGAGTAAAATTAAAAAGGAACATTTTCTTACCTATGCTGTGTCCAATTTTCCATCGTTTCTTCACAACATCAGTAATGATAACTCCTGGAGCAATAGGGTCTGGGAGTTTGAATCCATTTGCGGCTACCCGTTTCTTGGGCGCTCCTTTTGAGCCACTTTTATTGGTGGCTCCACCTTTCCGGGGAGCCATGGCAATAAAAATTTCAAGCAAATGAAAATGGAAAATATATATATAAATGCTGAAACTATTGCCTAGTTGCACCAAGTCTCTCTCTCACTTGCTCTCCCTCTGATCTGTGAAGAAAAAGGGAATCAAATAGTCAGCATATGCTATATGCAAATTGAACAATATACTGAGAAGTTCCTAAAAGGATATGATTAGTACTGTTTCTATGAATAAGTTATAAATTATGAAAATTCAAAATTAATGCAAACCACTGTATAGTACTACATAAAAAAAAATTAATTTTGATTAATTTATAAATAAAACTAAAATGTTAAAGCAGTATATAAACACACAATTATGACCTATTACTATTAATACTATTACAGGATGCAAGAAACGGTTTTACAGGGAAAATCTCAAATTAGATGAAACTAGATTATAATACTGTAAAATTAAATGAAAAGTGTCAATTTCTGAAGTCATGCACTATGAATACACTAATCTGCTCAAAACCATGAAAATAAAAAAATAATATAAACAAAATATATACACAGTATTCCAAATAATTTTCAATCACAAAGAACACAGGGGATAATAAAAAATAAATCTACACAAAGCAACAACCCTAATTTTATTTAAAGGGTAATGCAGTATGCAAGGAAATTTACTGCTATGAATATATGTAGGTAAAAAAATCCACAAAAATTTTCTTCTTGAAATAATACACTAAATGCTGGTAGTTAAAGGGCCTCCTTATTAACAGGGCCATGGAGTTCAACACATTTCTTTCTCTAAACAAATTTCAAGCTACTTTTCTACATCACATTTACTTGAACATTATTAGGATATAATTTTCAAAAATACTGAATGCCATCTGGAAATTGCATTCATATATTTTCTTCTGCATTTCCATAGCAAAGCTTATTTTATTAAATTTTTATTTGAAGAGTCATATATATCATTTATCCAGTTTCATAAATATTCACTGTGTCAGCAATATATAATTATGATAAACAAATGACAATATTTTTGTTTAGTTTTTATTTAAGATAAATTACAGGACTATAATTATTAATATGACATACCTATGCTAATATTTATCATGCAACAGCTGTATAAATTACATACTGAGTGAAATGTTGAATTGTATGTTCAATATTAAGACTAATAAATTTGAGCTTAAATGCCATGATTTATGATGAACGTCAGTGGAAGCTCCACATGTCTATCCACAAACATTTCTTTTAATTCTATTGTTCTTACAAATTCTTATACTGTACTGCACTGTACATTACTTTCCTGTCCAGGGAAGTACAGGAACACTTACACCAATTTCATATATAAAAAAGTACATTTCAGGGATATTTCAGTAAATATATTAGCAAGTCCAAACTCAATTATTCTAGGCTTAATACAAACTGAAATGAAATCAAGAAGTCTAAAAATTAAAAGGCACTTGACCAAATTTGGTCTTGAGCCAGCACAGCCATCAATTGCAACTGGCAGAAAGTTATGCCTTCCTAATACCGATTACGAAGAAGAGGTCCTAGCTTTTTATGCATGCAAAGTGTTCGTACCTGGAATTCATCCTTAAGTTTTAGAAGGGTAAAGTCATTTTTCATATTGAACCTATGAGGATATAATAAAAAGACTATTGTATTGAACAAAAAAATTAATAATTAAAGAGCACTTTCAACTTTACCTTACACCCAAATGTTACTTTGACTACTGACCCATACCCCCACAAAAAATAGTCACCCTATTCACCTAAGTGATAATGTTTTCAAAATTCAATTGGAACTAATAAATACCTGTAATACAAGATTAATACAAGTAGTATGACCCACCAATAAATTATCTAAACATTATCAGAAAGGCACAATTTTATGAAATAAATATAGTTTAGTGATAAACCTCAAAGCAAAATGTGTAAATGGGAATAGAAATGAAGAAAATTTTTTACAAGGTGATAGGGACTGGTACATAAAACAAACCAACAAAATCGTTAGAGGAAGGGGAAGTAAAGGACAAAGTGAGAGGAAAAAAAGTTCCTGAAAATTTTATTGACCAACATATACGAAGCAAGATAAAAATATTGGAGCTAAGCGATATAATTCAGTTACGGTCCCAGATATTGTCGCACTAACAGATGAAACTAAAATATTTTAAATGTGGTCACATTCCCAAAGGGTTACTCAACTTGGAGACGTAACAAAAATTAGGAAGGGTGGAGGTGTGGCTGTGTTGGTGAAAGAACACATTAAGATAAGAGTTAATAATCAACAACCCATGATAAGTAGAAAATAATACTGCAGGTGTGGAATCAGGATGATGCGGATAATTGCAAATGCTTACAGTCTACCAGCAAGCAACACATGGATAAAGGAGGAACTAGATGACAAAATAAGGCCGCCACAATGGTCATGAGAGATTATAGTAAGAGCAGATAAAAATTGTTTGTACTGGGGACTTCAACTTAAGACTGGGAGGTCTACAAAGCAAGAATTGAGGACATTTGGACACAGATTTGTAAACCTCATCCTTTTGACAATCATGCATCAACACGGTGGTGGAGGCCAAGACCGTCAATAGTTTCAAAGCGTTATATGACAAAGTGCTGGGAAGACGGGACACCACGAGCATAGCTCTCATCCTGTAACTACACTTAGGTAATTACAGTAAGCAGGCCACGAGAATGAAGGAAGGGGGGGATGTTATGTTAATAAATTTAATATTCACCAGAAAAGGAGGAGATATTTGGAGTAGAGTATTCAACCAACCTGTCCTAATAGAATGTAGCATTTTGATATATACTTTACCCAAGGCAACAAATTGTCGAACTACAAAATGGAAGCGGCTTACGAAAATGACACTTCCATTTTGTTGTGGGTCCTCTGGTAGGGAACTTTAGTATGACAATTTCTTGACGTTGGGAAACCTCTGGAGGACGAGCTAATTCAATACCTTCCTCCCAAGGGAAGGTATTGAATGTCAAATGATTTCTGATCATTCATGTCTTGTTGAAAATTAAATATGCTATGCAATATAATCTAGAATAAAATGGAAAAACTTATATACAGTACAGTAGTTTATAAAATTTCAAGAGGACACTGGGCGAGAATAAAAAAGAAATGTGTAAAACACTAAATGAACATTACCAAAGTGTTTGTGCAAAATGAGGTTTTCAGAGAACTAGACAATGCCAATTCCAAAAAACATCAGAGTTCATACGTGGAGGTGTCACGAGACGAAGTGGAAAATTTACTAAAGTAACTAGGAAGAAATGAAGCTGTTGGACCAAATGGAGCTTCACTTTGGGTGCTGAGAGAATGTGCAGCTGATTTAAGCATGCAACTTCAACCAATATTCCAGACATCTTTGTCCACAGGAATCTTTGCAGATATTTGGAAAGAGGCAAATACTGTATACAGTACTGTAATTCCAATCTACAAAAATGGCATACCTGGAGATGGTTCTGGGAGTAGTTGTTCTCCTTGAGCTATTGTGTATCAGGGAGAACAACTGGAATCCTCTCCAGGTATACCATTTTTGTAGATTGCTTGCAGGCTCACATATCCACTACAACCCGGTTGATCCGGCACTTTTTGTAAGAACCTATCGCAATGCTGCTTTAAGACATCCACCTTTGTTTTGGCAATATTTCTAATGCTTGCTGGAAGGCTATTAAACAGCCATGGACTTCTGATGTTCAGACAGTGCTCTCTGAGCCTATGGCACCTCAACTGTACTCCCTTCCCCCTTCAGAGCAGGAGATATTGCTGAAATAAGGGGGAACAGAGAAAATATATATGGCATACATAGACGAGATAACGCCCTTAAATTATTGGGATCGCCTCAAAGCTCTCCAAATGTACTCACTAAAAAGAGACGAGAAATACCAAATACAGTGGTACCTCGGAATACGATTGTCCCTATATACGAGTTTTTCGGAATACAAGCAGGATTTGCTCGGAAAATTTGCCTCTGAAGGCAAGGTTGTTGATACGCGTACAGGCCGACCTAGCGTGTGGTGATACAGCAATCGCCCCTCAGTTTACCAGTACATCGCGCCCAGTGACTATCCCGCCTCAATTCTTCACCAGGATTTTCAGTGTTTTGTTGGATTTTTGGTCATTTGACCATAAAAGTTGTTATTACAGTATATATCTCACCATGGGTCCCAAGAAAGCACGTGGTAAGGATCAAAGCAAGAAAGTGCATGTGAGGATGACAGAGGAAAAACACAAGATCATTCAAAAGCATGAAAATGGTACACGTGTTGAACTTTGTAGGCAGTACAACAAATCCACGTCAACGACATGCACTATACTTAGCAAGAAAAAGGACATTATGAGTGCTAAAGTGGCAAAAGGCGTAAGAACAATAACGAAACAAAGACCACAAATCCTTGAAGTGGAGATTAAGAAGTTGAAGATGAAGAAGTAGTTTCAGATGTGGGAAGAAATGCAAACTTTTATTGAAAAGTCTCAAACAGAGAAAGCTGTAGTAGGGCGTTGCATGAATCTTTTCAATGACAATGTGGTACTGCACTACAGAGACATCTTGCAAAGAAGGGAAAACAATCTTCCATGGACAGATTTGTTGTGAGAAAATCAAGCAGTCACAACCAGGACCTAGTGGTATGCTGGCAAAAAATGCCAGAGAATGCACCCCAGAGAGGTCCTCACTGCCTGATGTTATAATGGAAGGGCACTCTCCTTCCAAACAATAACACCTCTCCTCCTCCCTCCCTCCCTCCTCACCATCTTCCATACGCCAACAGCAGTCATTGGCAAGGGTAAGTAATAACTTAACACTAATTAGTAATAACTAATAACATAAGTTTTGTAGGTTTATTTAGATGAATTAGGTATAAAATTTAGCTTGAAGCGAGGTTTTTGGGTAGTCAGGAACGGATTAATTATTTCCCATTATTTCTTATGGGGAAATTAGCTTCGGATTACGAGTTTTCAGAATACGAGCTGTCTCCAGGAACGGATTTAACTCTTAAACCGAGGTACCACTATAATATACACATGGAAAATACTGAAGGGCCAGGTCCCAAATCAACACAATAAAATAACATACTGGAGTGAACGATTTGGAAGAAAATGCAGAATACCGGACCAACCAGGCTGTGGTGGATATGTAGGCCTGTGGGCCACTCCAAGCAACAGTCTAGTGGACCAAACTCTCACTAGTCAAGCCTGGCCTTGGGCCAGGCTTGGAGATGAGAACTCTCAGAACCCCATCATGCAGGTATCCTCACTGGTTCTATTTTACATTATCTTCCATATCTTTCGCTACAGTATGTTCTTATTCTACTGTGCAAATTTGGAACCTGGCCTTCCAGTGCTTTCCATGTACTGTATAGTATACATTACTTGATACCTCTCTTATCTCCTTTCCAGAGTACATTTTGAGAGCTTGAGGCGATCCGAATAATTTAGGTGTTTTATCATGTCAATGCATGCCATATAGGTTCTCTGTATTCCCTTTTGATGTTACAGTATCTTGAGATGATTTTGGGGCTTTGCACCCCTACGGCCCAGTCCTCAACCAGGCCTCCTTTTTGTTCCCCTCCCCCCCCCCCCCCCAAGGAAGCAGCCCATAGCTGTAGCTACCAGGTACCTATTTGCTGCTAAGTGAACAGGAGCATCAGGATGAAAAAATCTGCCCATTTGTTTCTGCCTCTACTGGGGATCAAACCTGGAACCTTAGGACTATGAATCCCGAGCACTGACCACTCGGCTGTCAGGCCCCCTAAATCTCTAAATCAGATCTCTCCTGCTCCGAGAGGGAAAGCAGGTACTGAGCAGTACTCAAGATTAGACACCACCAGTGATCTAAATAGTACTGTATTAGCATTGTTGTGGGATCTCTGGATCCATCCTATCCTATCCTATCATTTTTCTGGCTGCCACTACAATTGCTCAGTTATGTTCACTAAATGTCAGGTCACCAGACATCATAATTCCCAGATTTTCACATATTGCTTTCCTTCTATGATCAAGTCTGTGTTCTGTATCTTATATTCCGTTTAAGTTCTCATTTCCACCATACCCAAGTACCTGGAACTTATCACCATTACACATCCTATTTTCCATTGCCCAATCGAAGACTTTAATAATATCGGCTTGTAGTTTGTGTGTGTTCTGCAGAGGAAAGTCAAATAATTGTTTATACCCCGACGAAAGAGGTTTCAAAAGGTGGAACAGAGAGAATGTATGGAACTGGATGAAACACCCACTTGCATACAAAAATCAGATACAATTACACCCCACAACAGAGCTACAATTATGACATGCAACAACAATACAACAATCAGTACTGGCCAGAACAAATCATCTATGTCTATGCTCAGAGCTCCTTAAGGGGGGCATTAGTCCAAAAATATGCAATAAATTAAAACTAGTTCAATTTCAATCAAACTTTTTTGAGGAGTTGTATATGAAAAGGGTTTCATCTGGTCCAAATCTCAGCATCATAGCATAAATAGGAAGGGAGAAAAAAAATATTGAAATGTGTTAAAAAATTTCCAAAACGGTAAAAAATTTCCATCAAACAAGTGGCAACTGAAATCGTGTCTATGACTCTGCTATCACAATAGCATATACAGTATTGGTATTTGAGAGGGATCATGAGTCGGGTCACCAGTTTTGTGGAGACCAATGACCTCCACAACCCAGGCCAACATGGATTTAGAGCAGGAAGATCATGCCCCTTACAGCTACTTGACCACTACGGCAAAATCTCTGAGGCATTAATTAAAGATATTTTTCCTCACCCTACCTGAAATTATATTCATACATGTCCTAAGTTTCAATAGAAGCCAGTTTTCAAACAAATGGGTAATTATCCCTTTCCCACATTAAGTGGTATAAACATGTAGAACAACTATCTTATTATCTACCATATCCATACCAATGCAAAGCAAAACAAAATAGGGTGAAGCCAATTTAGCAGAGCTTTGGTTGCAACAAAAATTTTGTAGGACAAATTTTATGCTACCACTTTGCTAAACAAGTGCTCAGTTAAGTGCATGATGTGCAGATATGCTTAGGATGCAGGGTCAGTTCTCAGACCTTTTGGGAAAGTCAATAGCCCCCCCCCCTTTTTTTTAATGGGCTGAATTCTGAAAAATACCGGGCAATAGAGGTGAAATAATCTTTAGTCAGGTCCTCTTTGTAGTTGGCCATATGATGGATTAAGATTAAAAATTTGGCTGTGAAATTCACAAATTGTGGGGAAGTTCTGGAAATTAATGGCAATTCTTTTAATATGGCTCTGATCACATTTGTAAACGTTTCTGCAGATGCAACAAATCTCTGGATGCAATAAAAGCTGGCCTGATCCCATATAGTTTGCTGAATGAAGGTTGCATTGTACATTGTACATGGTCACCAGAATGACTGGGCAACATTTCCAGATGATTTCTAAGGCAACCAAATTTGTCTGCTATGGCTGATCGGATGAAACCTGCCATTTCTGGGATACCCCTGCATCTTTCCATAGATTGTGCCAAAAAGATAGATTTTGATATTCCCCAAATGTGATGATTCCATGCAAGCCTTCCTCTTATCTATTATTATAATAATAATAATAATAATAATAATAATAATAATAATAATAATAATAATAATAATAATAATAATAATAATAATAATAATAATAATAATAAATAATAATGATAATGATAATGTTAATGACAAAATCTGTAGCAGCAGTGATGAGGGTTCGAACTCGTGTGGTGGGTGTTCCAACACTACAGCGACTAGACCACAACATGGTAATAAGGATTGCAACCTGGAGTTCTACTGCACACACAAGGATTTCCTGCTGAAGACAGAACAGCATTTTCACACAATCCCCCAGGTTGCAATCCTTATTACTATTTCATGGTCTACTCGCTAGAGCGTGTGCATGGGAACACCCACCATGGAGGCTCGAACCCTCATCACGGCTCTGATGGATTTTCTCATTGATGCTGTCACGTTAGTGATTACTCTTTTTTTTTTTTTTTGCAGGGATATTCCTGCACGGGCCCTAAGCCTTTGGCTGGCCCACTAAGTGTTGCTTGTGTAAAAGTACAAATACAAAATGAGTTACAAACCATGTTGGATTTCTAGATAGAGCCAGTATTTATTATGCTATACACAGCATTTTGGGAAAATAAATAGAAGAGATATACAGTAGCACCTCGATTAACGAGCGGCTCTATATACGAGCATTTCGAGTAACGAGCGAGCCACTCGCAGCAAATTTGTCTCTATTGACGAGCTTCACCTCTATTAACGAGCAAAACCACATGGTACTTCCAAGTGTCTCACGGGTTCTCGCAAATTCTCAGACGTCTCCGACGCCAGTGTTGTTATTGTATAGCGCACGACAAGCATCCCTCTGCATTTATTTGCACTTTTTTTTTTTTTTGTAGTTTTGTGACTATAATTTGTAACGCACGATGTCGCCAAAGAAGCTGCTTGCTAAAGATAGTGTTGTCAAGAGAAAGAAAGACACAATTACTGTGGATTTGAAGAAGGAAATTATGACAAAGTATGAGCGTGGTGTCTGTGTGACTGATCTCACCAGGGAGTATGGCAGGTCTTCATCAACAATTTGCACCATTAGTAAGGGGAGGAGGAGGTAAGGGAGGATGCTGCCTCTTCCAGTGAGATCAGGGAAGTGTTGGGAATGTTTGAAAAGGTGACCGCATTCTTGGAAAAGCTGCTGCCCTGATAAAGCAGTGACAACCTGGTGTGTAAACATGTTTAATGACAATTTGCTGTCTCGTTTTAGGAACATCCTAAAACAAAGACAAAAGCAATTGTCAATGATACGTTCTTTGCAAAAGTAGAGAAAAGAAGAGCCAGTGATAGTGAACCACAACCCGGTCCCAGTGGGGTGAAATTCCCAAGAAGAGAGAGCCTGCCTGACTAAGAGGTGGATTCTCCTTCCACACCATAACCCCTCTCCTCCTTCCCACCTCCCCATCGTCTCCCTCAAGCCAGCAATGATTCTTCATAAGGTAATGTAAACATGAAAACAGTACAACAAAACATTTATAATTACATGTGCAGTATTATATTTACATTATAAAATATCATACAAGTATGGATGTTTTTGGGAGTAGAACAGATTAAATTTACTTCCTTTATTTTAAATGGGGAAATTTGTTTCTTAAGACGCGTTTTCCACATAACGAGCTCGGTGCCAGAACGGATTAAACTCGCTAATCGAGGCGCCACTGTACTATATTTGTTCTAGGCGGGCTACTCTTTTCCCCAGCCCTAGATAAATAACTAGCACTGATATGACAGCTGTAAAAAGTTATTGATGCAAATCACACTGAAGATTAGTGCATTCAATTGCATCAGTTGGAATTATAATTTTAATGTTTTCCATTAACTCTTAGACAGCGGTTATCAATTGTTGATTTACAGGGTAATGCGGTTATATGAAGACTTAAAACATTATTGTCTGGGTTTTACATGTAGGATGCAAATATGGATATACGTAATAGGTCTAATGTGGATGTAATGGAGTTTACCTTGACCCATGGAAAAATCATGCTACCATTTCATGGTACAAATGTGGTTATTGTCAAACGTTACCAAGAGAATGTGGTCATCGTAAGATTTGAAAAATTATTGTCTGGATTTGACATGCATAATGCAAATATAGACATAAAAGCTCTGTGGATGTAAATAAAGAGAAACGTGTGATAAAACGATTAGTGAAACATCAGATGATAACACAGGAAGTGTACATTTATAATTGGGAAAGTTTACTTATGTAATTAGTGTGCTGTACTTTTTAAGCCATAAAACAGCACAGGACATAGACAGACATTAACAGAATTAACCCATTTTAATTACAGCTTTAAAATTAAATATTAATGAATTAATTCAGCCCCTAGTGTATTTTAAGTAGACGTGAAATGAAAAAAAATTCATCCACACATAAAATTTAGTATAAAATCTTAAACAAATCTAACATTATTTGGCATCAGCGTCGTGAAAATTTCATCCTATGTTAAGAAATGGATTTTAGAGGAATTTAAAAAAACGTTTGCAACCAGTACCAATTATACAACAATAACACCTAGTTAGTAAAACCTAGTTAGTAAGTAATGCAGTGATAAAGAGTACCTGCAAGCACCTGTCCAATGCACAATGAAGAAAGAATAGTAAGGAGGGTCCACAAAGTGGATGTGCATCTGGTGCCTTCTAGGATTGCCACCCGAAGGGCAAAATTTCACACAAATAATAATGATTATGTTATATTGCCATCTTTTATTATATACAGTATCATATAAATACAATTTCCAATGCCAATATTTTGAATGTCCAATTTAATTTTTTTGAGTGTGGGGGGAGGGGGGTGTCTCCTGCTTCTTATTTAATTTTGTTGTGGCTTCTACATCTTGGAGAATACATAACAGTCACTAAGTATGTGAAGTTGGGACAAAATTAGTGAACAGGTAAATCAGCCACAGGTGGCAGAACTTTACAATTTTTGGGGGCAAATTTTTTCAGATTCCAAACTATTTTCTTTCTCATTAGGTTGTTTTGCCAAATGGGGACCAGATTGGGCTTTATCACTTATATAAAGCATACATTTATATCCCCAAACTGTATAGGGATAATTATAATTATCCCCTATACAGTTTTTTTTGGGGGGAGGGGGGATGGGGGGGGGTGTTTCTTGACTTCATTTCAACACACATTGACCTACAACTTTCAGATTTGAGTACTGATGCCAAGCATTGTTCATTAAAACATACAAGTAAATTTTTGACCAAACCACACTAGAAAGTGAAGACTACGACGACTTTCGGTCCTTTCTGGACCATTCTCAAGTCGATTGTGAAGTTCTATTTTCAAGTCATTTCAGTCACATTATTGTGACTCCTCGCCTACATACAAGTAAATTAATAAATTAAAACTACAGTATTTATTGTTGATAACTTCAATTATCTCAAACTGGAATTTCAACTCCAAGTCAGCTTTAAGAATCCAGTTTCTGATCGATTTTAACAATTTTCACAGTATGCAAAGCTGTGTTCTACAATGTCGTCATACGGATTTTTCATAAACCCAAAACGTTTGGAGTTATAAATGTGTATATTTTGCACATATTTAAAATGCCATATTGACAAATTTTTCAACAGTAAACTATACTGCCAAACTATATTCTACAATGATACACACGAAGATCATATGCTATTGAGACATTCTATTCTTGCCATATTATGATGGCAAGCATCATGATATGAATTAGCCTATCTAGATATTTCAGCTAGCACATCTCCATACATATCTGCACAGTTGCTGTTGAAACAAGGCATATACAGTACACATATCAAATACTGTACTGCCGAGCAACATTACAGATAAGTACAGCGGTAGTGCACACTAATGCAGAATTGATACTATACGAACTTCAAGCAGGCAGACCAGTAGACACATTGATACCTAAAGTGGATATAAAAAGTCAATTATAAAAAGAATTACACTAATATTAACCATGCTAACAGGGCTTTAACAACCTTTTAAAATAAAATTACGACAATTTTTAATTAAGAGGACTCGCCCCAAAGCCTCAACCTCAATCACCCCTGTAAATTTGTTAAGATATATACTTTATATTTAGCATTAGAACATAAGTATGGTTACCAAAACATAAAACAAAAATTACGTTGCTATCCATTAAAGCAAATTATTAGTGTCAGTGGAAAAATAAAGTTCTCATTTTATGAAAATTCTCAACAAGAATTTTTTAAATACCAAATTCATTAAAATTATATATGAGGGGGGGATACATTTCCCCAGTTGCTTTCTTGGGGGACCCTTAGCTATGGAGAAGAGTATGCAGCACCCGGAGAATCCTTATGAAGCTTGCACACTTAAAAGCGTCATTGATTGATTCGTACCTAGTACTGTACCTAGTGTAGCCTAGTACCAGCAGTTGAAGTCCAAGAGAAATTGCAACCCATCAGTTGGAAAAGCTTCCAAATCTAAAGTGTGTAAAGTGTGTGTAACGCCATGCTAGGGAGCCGGTCGGCCGAGCGGACAGCACGCGGGACTTGTGATCCTGTGGTCCTGGGTTCGATCCCAGGCGCCGGCGAGAAACAATGGGCAGAGTTTCTTTCACCCTATGCCCCTGTTACCTAGCAGTAAAATAGGAACCTGGGTGTTAGTCAGCTGTCACGGGCTGCTTCCTGGGGGTGGAGGCCTGGTCGAGGACCGGGCCGCGGGGACACTAAAGCCCCGAAATCATCTCAAGATAACCTAGCCTACCTACTTAATCTATTAGAATTTTATCTTAATCATTTAACAAGATCCCCAGCAGTGTCAGTCTATGCCCATTGGATATTTTTATTAGTGAATCTTGTATTGGCTAATCAAGAGTGCAATGCTAGAGATATGACTGGTAGCCTAACAAGTTAGACTCAGTCAGTTTACAGCCTAAAGACTAGCTGTATGCTGACTGTGCTAGCCTGGTACTAACCAAGTGGCATATCGGGTGAAGTCGTACACTGCAGAGTAATCTCCGAGCATTGCTCTCCGACTGGCCTATAGTTTATGTATGTTTTATATTTATAAATATTTTGTTTATACACTGTATTAATCTTACAAAGTCAAACAATTTAAATAATATGCCTTTTAATAAGCCTATGTAAATGAATAGAGATGACAAATTATATCGGTGTACAATAAAAATAAAACATTGTACTCTAAAGCCTATATGGTACATTTAATGCAACCACATCTTTGAGACCTCCCTATTAGATGTACATCTAACTTAAATATTTTCTATTAGGGTAAGGCCACCAGCATCCAGCAGTGGAAACAAACAAATATAGCAGCAGGGAAATAAAATAAAACATGGCATAAACTAGTCTAACACTCAAACCTTTAAACATTTTAAAGAAACGTGCTAAAATAACCATATCATTAATTCATGTACAGTATTTCCACAATGCTGTCATGAAAATCAGTTATTCTTTACTGTCAAGTTTGTAGAGTTAATTCAATTTGTTCCCTTTGGGTTTCAGATGTACTTTCCTTAAACCGTTTGATGACATTTGAGCACCTACAAAAGGTATCTGGTGACCTGTCACAAAATCTGCATAATTTGTTTATCAGATGCCAAAATTATTTCTTAACCGAAAAGTTATTGACATGACAAACGCCATGCTATCTTAACCCTTGAAATATGCATACCATCTTAAAGATTTCCGACCCATGGTATGCCTATAATCTTAGGATGTTTTAGGAACTTTGCAACCTTTGAAGCTCCCACTGGAACAGTGTTCCCAATCAGTATTTGAGACCAATAAACATCTGGTGTCTTTAAAAGTGTCTCAGTTTTGGCACACTTTGTTAAAAAACACACAGTAGTTTTTAACAATACAGAAGGCAAATCTTGCCACTAATTCAATTTTTCAGATTTTGTACAGATAATGCCTGATGTAACACTTTAGCAATCCAAGGGTCAACAGTTAATGGTTTCAGATACATAAGTTGCAAAACTGCATGTACAGTTTGAGTACAGTACTGTATCTGCATGCACAGGAAGAAAAAAAATCAAACTCAAATACTGCTCCTATCATGTCCTGTAATATCAAATTTTATCAGCAATAAAGTTCCCCCCCAAAAAAAACTATAATTATAATGTAATTACCCAAGCGTAGTTAAAGGATGGCAACTATACTAATGGTGTCCCATCTTCCCAGTATGTACTTCCCAACTGCTGAACATTGAGATGCCCGTTATCCCCAGGATGGCCCATTATCCTAAAAGTTTTGCCCAATAGTATGAAAATGAAGGCAAGGTAATTATAAGGAGAGCACACTAAGCCAGTATGACTATAAAGCACTTAGAAGGGATAAGAGGACAAAGAGCTGGGATAAGATGGAGGAACTTCCTTAACATGTATAGTGTAACTAGCCAGAGACTTCCTTAACATGTACAGTATAACTAGCCAGAGTAAATAGAAAAATGTGAGTGTACTCACCTATTTGTGCTTGCGGGGGGTTGAGTTTTGGCTCTTTGATCCCTCAATTGGTCACTTTGGTGGTAAGTGACCAATTTGTATTTGCACTAATATTATTTGGGGGGGGGGGGAAGCAGAGGAAGCTGATCATATAGTTTGTGCAGATCATGTATAGATCAGATAGAAATGGAGAACAGTAGAAAGTAAATGACAAACATTGAAAGCTTTTAAACATGATGATTTAGATAATATGTACAAGTTGCACCACAGAACACTAATTTAGAATTAACCATTAGTGGTGAAAGGTTCCAGTCTAGCAAAGAATGGCATTAACTATTAACAGTGAAAATTTTAAGGCCAGTTTTGTGTGACTGCACAAGTTAAATAGACAGCATGACGACACTGCATAACATTGTATGTATTAGGATTAAGAACCTGCCTGAAATGCTATGCATGCTAGTGGTTAAACAAAATGTAAGAACTCTTGCATATACAGTGTATATATATATACAGTATATATAAAAATTTTGCAGACTTGTAGACCAGTGTGTTACAAAGTCAAATTAATTTTTTGTGCAAAATTGTTGCAAAATCATTAAACCATATTTGGCTATGTATAAACACGTATAACTTAAATTAGTACAGTATATATCGGAACCCTTAATGAGAATTTAGATGACCCAATACACAGAAGCACTACCAGCCAACAAGTTGCTTACTGATGGAAATAAAACTGCCTCTTAACCCAATCTAAACTAGCCCTGCCTGTATATTAACCCAACCTAAACTAGCCCTGCCTGTATATTAACCCAACCTAAACTAGCCCTGCCTGTATATTAACCCAACCTAAACTAGCCCTGCCTGTATATTAACCCAACCTAAACTAGCCCTGCCTATATATTAACCCAACCTAAACTAGCCAACCGTGGACATCTTCAAGAGAAAACTGGACGGTTTTCTAAGAGAAGTTCCGGATCAGCCGGGCTGTGGTGGGTACGTGGCCCTGCGGGCCGCTCCAAGCAACAGCCTGGTGGACCAAACTCTCACAAGTCGAGCCTGGCCTCGGGCCGGGCTTGGGGAGTAGAAGAACTCCCAGAACCCCATCAACCAGGTAGCCTTGCCTGTATATTAACCCAACCTAAACTAGCCTTGCCTGTATATTAACCCAACCTAAACTAGCCTTGCCTGTATATTAACCCAACCTAAACTAGCCTTGCCTGTATATTAACCCAACCTAAACTAGCCCTGCCTGTATATTAACCCAACCTAAACTAGCCCTGCCTGTATATTAACCCAACCTAAACTAGCCCTGCCTGTATATTAACCCAACCTAAACTAGCCCTGCCTGTATATTAACCCAACCTAAACTAGCCCTGCCTGTATATTAACCCAACCTAAACTAGCCCTGCCTGTATATTAACCCAACCTAAACTAGCCTTGTATATTAACCCAACCTAAACTAGCCCCTGCCTGTATATTAACCCAACAAACTAGCCCCTGCCTGTATATTAACCCAACCTAAACTAGCCCTGCCTGTATATTAACCCAACCTAAACTAGCCCTGCCTGTATATTAACCCAACCTAAACTAGCCTTGCCTGTATATTAACCCAACCTAAACTAGTCTCGCCTAACATCCAATATATGGGTAATTAATTACATTTGACACTAATCATCCCAAGTAGTCAATTTTAATAAGGAAAGTACATACATAGTTGATTTACAAACAATGTTGGATTTATAGATAAAGCTAATACATTCAATACCTAGAGCCGCTAGTACGCATAGCATTTCGTGCAAGGCAAATGTTAAGCTCATAAAGATCTACAGTTCTTCAGTACTTTGGCAAACAGAGGAAAAAGACCACTGCATTATCATACTAACTAGCCTACTGATAATAAAAGTAAATTAAATAACTTGCTTGGTCAAACATTTGTAAAATATGCCCCAAAACGTAGACCAAAAGAAATAGTTGTCGTGCGAATATAGCAGACTGTTTGCAGAGTCTTGGTGTGCAACACTGATCAGTATTGAGGACACCAGAGGGGGTAAAGCGATATTCAAATTGCAGGAATGTTGACCAATTACATTGACTGTCTCCACATATATAGAGCCCTAGATTCAAAGTACCTGATGCTTAAAAATGTAAGATGGCAAGTACATTAACACTGTATACGTCCATAACTGGAAGGGAAATGTTTGTAGCGGGCTGGAATACGTGACAACGGGAGTGCCGGAGATCACACACACGCTTGGCCTTGAATAATTTGAGGCTCTGGGAGGGAGGCCGGCCGCCTGGCCACTGTGGCAACGTCGCCGCCACACAACTTGGGCACGCTGCTCCTGCTCCTGTTGTTCCTCAACCACGTTTCTCATACCAATATCCCAAGTTATTCTATCTTCCTTTAGCACAGTACGTAGTCGAAAATGCTCTTTATGGGCGTTTTCCCTGGCAGTAATATCTTCAAAGCGGCCATTTACCTCTGGTGGAGCTGGAGGGTCGTGCAAACACTTGCCGCATCACTGTTCCGGAACTGGTAGATTCTCTTGTAACAAATATCTTACTGGGAACTACCTTTTAATGCACTCTTTATATCTCGATACCATTGATATGCACTTACTTGATAGTATCTCAATACACACTAAGCCACAACACTCGCACAACAGTGCCTACTGCGATATAACACGGTAACATCCCCCGCCCGTGGAGACCCCACGATAATGGCGGGAACGACTGAGGGCTGGAGTGCGCATGCTCCCCCCGCCTCCACTCCCCACCCTCCACAACCATCACTCACCCTTACTTTTACCAATCCCTTTCATATCCGCACTAACCTTTACTCAAGTCACATCAATATTGGCCATTTATAAACCCATGGAAATAATTTTACACTATAGGCTTACATAATCTAACTTGCCTCTAACAAACGCGTTTCACAACTAACATTCAGCATGCGAAAATTTTAATTTCAACTTTCAATGTTTTCATAAATCTGGCTACTTACACAGCATTTAGCCACAGAAGAATACAACAAATAATATTAAATGTATCTGTTTATTAACAATTACATAACCGTTATTCAGTTACTGTTCAAAATCAAAATGTTTATTCAGGTAAAAGTTACCTGAATAAACAGGTACAAACAAATAAACAGGTTTGTAACTCGTCTACAAGACGAGTTACAAATATAATGTTGGATTTATAGATAGGTATTGTATGTACTAGCTCTAAAGCCACTAATACTCACAGCGTTTCGGGCAAAAAACTTTTGTTTGTTTTTAAATAAATATGCTTATGTTTTTTTTCCAGATCAGTAGTGTTTTCCATAACTGGTACAAATAGTTACAATTCTGTCTGTAATGAACAAGTGTACAACAGTAAATCAACCTAAAATATTTAGACAAAAAACACATATTTAGTACCGGGTATTTTTTTTTTAATTTCCAATTGAAAATAAAAATGAAGGAAAAAAGGCAACTACCTAATCAATCTTAGCCCTAATATAGCATAATAAAAATGCTACATTAAGCAAAAACTTCGTATACCAGACAACCACCTGTTAGTAATACTACCTGGATTTTTTTTTATATTATTATGGAACTACTTTCTGAAATAGCTTGCTGGCAAGCAGTTAAAATTCTATAGGTCGGCAACCCGTCCTTAGACCAAGTCCATGTCATCCAGCGGCCGATCCCAAAGACGCATTCATAAATTTTAACATGCTGTTCATTCAAAACAGGGATTTTCTCAAATATAAATTAATATTAGATATTATCGTATTGTACATATTTAGGCACTGGTTTGGTTAGATTAGGTTAGGTGTTTAGGTTCTGTTGATTATTTGTAGTATGTGGGCGAAGCATTTACCGTGTTGAGGCTCGAACAAAATTCGTCAGAAGCCCCTGTTCCGGTAGTGTTCGAACGTCATTAGTTGAGTGTAGCCCGTCCTCCAAACAAAGACCTAAAAGTGATTCCATGCACCCGCCAAACCCCGTTTATGAATGAAAAACGGTTTACACACGACTCAAAACTGTTGACGTTCGAACACTTCCGGAACTAGTGCTTCACTGACGAATTTTGTTCGAACCACAACACTGTAAATGCTTCACCTACATACTAAAATAATCACCACATCACCAAAATGCGTGCGCAAAAGGAATAACTGACTAACTAGGGAGATGGATCTTGAACTTCTTAACAGAACGCAGATTGTAATTGTCAACACAGCAAAATCCGGATCATCTACTGTGAAAAGCTCAGTCCCCCAAGGTACCGTACTGCTCCGATACTTTTTCTCATCATAATACCATAGTTTTTCATGTTAGTAGACAATATAGAGGACACGGCAAACCTCCAATCGGATGTAAAGCTGGTCTTTCGACGGGCCAGAGATAACAATATGATGTTTAATAAAAAGTTCGAGCTCTTATGGGTATACACACGAAACAATAGGTATAAATTGGATAAGTTTAGATTTAGGAAAGACTTGGGTAAATACTGGTTCGGTAACAGGGTTGTTGATTTGTGGAACCAATTACGCCGTAACGTGGTGGAGGTGGGGATCCCTCGATTGTTTCAAACGTGGATTGGACATGTATACGAGTGGGATTGGGTGGTTATAAGTAAGAGCTGCCTCGTATGGGCCAATAGGCCTTCTGCAGTTACCTTTGTTCTTATGTTCTTTTGTGCTATGGAAAAAAAAATAACTTTTAAATCGGATACCATATATAAAACGGAATCAGTTCACAGTATAGACAGTATAGAACGAAAAAGCAATGTAAAGTATCTAGGAGTAATCATGTCAGAAGACCTTACCTTTACAGAACACCATAAAGGGTATGCTTAGGGGGTGCGAGTTAGGGGACAAGGTAGCTGTCACGACTCCAAGAAAAATGACAGGTTCGATAACAAGGACCTTCCAAACAGGGAATGCCATACCAATGATGACACTTTTTAACACTAATGCTCTCTAGGGTGGAATATTGTTGCACTCTAACAGCCCCAATCAGAGCCGGAGAAATTGCAGACCTAGAGAGCATGCAAAGATCCTTTACCGCTAGAATTCCCTCTGTAAGTCATCTTAATTACTGGGACAGGTTAAAAGTTCTAAATCTGTATTCTCAAGAGGGCAGGCGAGAGAGATGCATAATAATCTACACTTGGAAGATATTAGGAGGACTGTCCCAAACCTGAACACAGACATTACACCACACAAGACCAGAAGGCATGGCAGAATGTGCAAAATACCCCCGGTGAAAAACAGGTGCAATAGGTACTCTGAGAGAAAACTAACAACATCAAAGGCCCGAGAGTGTTCAACACGCTTCAATAAAGAGGCATACCTTTCCGACCCCTCACAGTGGTCAAGAGACCTCGACAAACACCTCCAAAGAATACCTGATCAACCAGGCTGTGATCCATACGGCAGGCTGCGAGTAGCCGCGTCAAACAGCCTGGTTGACTAGAGGACTAACCGGGAGGTATGATTGGAGACCAAGCCGCGGGGTCATTGATTCCCGTTAGCTATGCAGGTAGCCTACGAACCGATATCACCCGGTTCGTAGCTGGTCGTCTGAGACAGCGAGGGTATGAGGTGGTGACGGAGGTGCGGATACCCGATGGTGGGACCTTTTGCAAGCCAGACATCATTGCTTGCAAAAGTGGCGAGGCCGTAATTCTAGACACCCAGGTCTCGGTTGACGGCTTTCCACTCTCCCGGCCACACCAGAGCAAATGTGACCGGTACGGCACCCCCGAGATCCTTCAGTGGGTCAGAGATTACACCGGTGCTAATGCAGTTTCTGCCTCCTCAATTACCTTGAATTGGAGAGGCGGGTTCAGCAATGAGAGTGCCCATGTTCTTAAGAGGTTGGGCTTGACCAACGGAGATTTGGAGATCTGCTCCGTCAAAGCCCTAACCTGGACGTACTCGAGTTATCGTATGTGGTCCAAGAGCACGGGAAGGGGTTGATAATGATCACCCCTGGACATGGGCACGGGTGGACTTCCTTTGTGCCCCGACACCCAGAAGCGACTAGGGTCAGTGGATTCCGGCTAAGGTTACCGGACGTCACCTTGGGGTACCACTTCCTCAGTGGCCGATTTTGGAGATGGCGAGTGGCTTGACCGAACCCGTGAGAGGATAAGCTACGGCTGGAGGGACACATGCGTGCATGTTCCTTGCCACTCCGGGGACTTTACTCGTTCAAGCCAGGCATGTCCTCCCCGTGATATATATTTTTTCCATGCACGCATGACATTAAAGGTGATCGTCTCCTGTCGGAGACGTTATTCATTCATTTAGTGGCATGCCTCTTATTTTGTTTCAAATTATATTTTAATGTACATCCCTTTTTTATTTATCTCCATGTATATTTATTTTTCTGTTTGTTTTGTACACTGTAGGGCACAGCATGAATTTTAGTTTGTTTTAGTTGTAATGTGTTTTTTAGGGTTACGGCTGCGGGGCCTATGCGGCCCATGCCTTGTGGCTGGGTCGCTGGGCTCCATAGACAGATCAACACCCTTTTCCCCCCTGAAGTGGCAAGGGGAGCAAAGGGGACAAAAAATAGTTACAAAAAGTACTATCTAAACAGGAAGACGAGTTGTACTCTAAGTACTTTCAATTTAGTAGGATGGGCTGATGTTTAGTGATACATAAGAACATAACATAAGAACAAGGTAACTGCAGAAAGCCTATTGGCCCATACGAGACAGCTCCTATCTATATCACCCAATCCCACTCAAACATGTCAAACCCACGATTGTGTCAAACCTTGACACAATCGAGGGACTCCACCTCCACCACGTTACAAACATAGGTCTTCATTTATGTTGTGCGCACACGGACATGAGAGATATAGTGGCAAGAGTAGAATAATCTGAGTGAGGAGCAGAGGTGTCAACACAGTCGGATAACACCGGGCATCAGAGGCCTAAGTCTCTTCTATCAACAAATAAAGAAATACTGCTGAAAGAACGGACTAATCAGAAGAGTTGTGATGGCTATGGAGGCCTGCAGCTCCTTGCTATAGGAACTCTTGCAGGAATTGGCCAGCCCAGAGTATGGTGCACGGGGCGAGGCGCCGCCAGCCCAGAGTATGGTGCACGGGGCGAGGCGCTGCCAGCCCAGAGTATGGTGCACGGGGCGAGGCGCCGCCAGCCCAGAGTATGGTGCACGGGGCGAGGCGCCGCCAGCCCAGAGTATGGTGCACGGGGCGAGGCGCCGCCAGAAAGCCAGCATTGATTACTTAAAGTTTAACAAATTTCCACAAATATTATAGCTACCAAACTCCTTCACAGTAATGCCTTCGATGAAATGCTTTGAAGCTTTCCTCCTTTCTTTGGTTTTCTGCAGAAGGTTAATGTGTGTGTGTGTGTGTTCCACCCTACGCGGGCAAAATCCTCACCATACAAACTTGCAACCCATCCTCATGTTTAGATAGTACTCTTTGCAACTATGTGAACCATCGTACACATATTGACGTAATGGACAATTATATAGTAAAACTGGGTACTATTGACGTTAAAGTCCGGGAAAAAATAAAGCTAAAAAAACAAACTCAAATATTCCTAGGCCTAGTATAGCGCATATGTGTACTATATTAGGCTTCAGATAATGTGCATTATGCCAAGGATGATTAGGTTAGGTTTTATTAGCAACAAGTACAACAAATTAGCAACATATACAACAAATACAATAAATTAGCAACATACAATACAAAACCTTTTACGGTTAGTCCAAATTCAGTAGTAGCAAATTCTATTTTCTAATTGTCCATTACGTTACTATACGTACGGTGATACACGTCTTTACTATAAGTACTATCTTGACAAGAGGATGGGCAGAAACATCAGTTAGAGAAGACTGCTTGTGTATCAACCAATTGCTTTTGTCGACAAGATCATGTTTGTCGTTTGTTGCAGTTCAATACCCAAACAATTTTCCCCTAACTACTGTCCATGATAATGTTGACCGGACCACACACTAGAAGATGAAGGGACGGCGACGTTTCGGTCCGTCCAGGACCATATTCAAGTCGATTGTGACTTGATCGACAATCGACTTGAGAATGGTCCAGGACGGACCGAAACGTCGTCGTCCCTTCACCTTCTAGTGTGTGGTCTGGTCAACGTAATTAAGCTACGTTATTGTGACTCATCGCCTGCATATACATGATAATGACTTAACAGTCCAGGGCGGACCGAAACGTCGCTTCTTCATTTTCTGAAGCAAACAAAATTATAATGTTTTTGAAATATTTACATTTCTTTTATGAGAAAATCCGTAGGAGCCGTGAGAGGATTCGAACCTATGCGGTGGGTAGTCCCACGAACACGCCCCAGACAATCAAACCACCACATGGTCAAAAGGATTACAACCTGGGGTACAACTGAAGACACAAGGATTTCCTGAGGTTTCCACTGAAGTCGCACCTGGATTTTCACACAATCCCCCCGTGTACTCTGGCTGTCATCTAGGAATGTTCTACCTTTGAAGCTCCTCTTTCAATACAGAGAGAGTAGGTTAATTTAGCATGTTAAAAGCACTACAAGCAACCACAGATTGTTCAATAAATCACTGAGCTATATGTTTAACAGATCTCTGACCCTGTCCATGGAGGACGGCGGAGGGTGTATATATGCTGGTTAGAATTGTAGATGTGTGGCTACGTCTATGGTAGAAAATAATAACAAAAATAAACAGTAATCACACTAACCTGATGTATCAATGAGAAAATCCGTAGGAATGGTGATAAGGATTCACAGACCCCACGCACACGCCACGCATGTCTAGGACAGCCCCGCTCCTGTGCCAGTAAGTGCCCCACGGGCTCATCATAGCCCGTGCTACTTGCAACATTTGTTCAGAATAACTGAATCTAAAACAACAATCTGAGATGTGTGCGTGGGACTACCCACAGCATAGGTTCGAATCCTCATCACGGCTCCTACGGATTTTCTCCTTGATACATCACGTTAGTGTGATTACTCTGTGTGTGTATGTCTTATATTTGTCTACGACAACACATTAAATATTTTAAATTGACCAAATCACACTTTAAATTTCTATAAATAAAAGGTTTGCAATTCCATTCTGTTCTCGAGAGTGAACGTGATGGTGCAGCTTGATGGTATAATGTATCATGAGCTCAAGTGTTTAAATGTTGAGGGTGAGGGAAGGTGGGTTGGTGGGCCAGGGAGGTAGTGCCCGAGTGGTGGGGTATTATGAGGAGGGGAGGGGGGGACAGTGGCGGCAGACAAGACTAGCTCAAGGTCGGCCACACAAGCTTCTCTTTCCTCCTCTTCACTGTCCCCCTGGTCCTCCATCCTCCAACTGCTGCTAAATCTTTTAAAATTTAATAAATTTCTCCCCAGGAATCGGCTTCGTTATTTTTACACTAGAGTTAAACTCTTGTTTATTAGTTAAATTCCAGTAAACATGTGCTGGACTAGTCTTTCTGCTTGTCCGTCAGAAATGTTGAAATGGTTGCAAAAGACAAACGTTCAGAATTGTTGTTTTTAATTCAACTCGAAGTCACTCATATTGTGAGTGAACATACCTCCATAGTGACAGTATTGGGCAGCGCCTAATAAGTCCAGCGTCACTCATCCTGCGAGTATTTTTACTATTTGTATTTGCAGAACCGAGCTATTAGCTCTTGGACCCCGCCTTTCAAACCAATTTATTTTTCATCTATATCTACTACATATATTTATCTCAAACACGCACAAACACATCCTCAGGAAGCAGCCCGTAGCAGCTATCTAACTCTCAGGTACCTATTTACTGCTAGGTGAACAGGAGCACCAGCGTGAAAGAAACTACCCATGTGTTTCTGCCTCTGGCGGGGATCAAACCCGGGCCCTTAGAACTACGACCCTAGAGAGCCGTCCACTCAGCCGCGTGATTCCAAGTGAACATACCTCAACAGAAAGTATTGGGCAGCGTCACCCATCCTGTGAGTGAACATGCCGTCATGGTGACAGTATTAGGCAGCGACCCTCATCCTATTTTTTTTTATTTTGCCCTGAGGGGCGAGTTTATTGGGCAGCGGCACTCATCCTGTAAGTTGACACCGCCATAACAGCATGTACAACACCCCTAATAGGAAGAAAACCCGCTGGGTTGTTTATCTTCTCATTTGTACCCGAACACAGCTGGGACTTGCTTAACTGTCTTAAGTGAACAGCTCCTCAAACACGAAGAGTAACATTTGTAAACCCTAAAAATCTTACGTTATCTTGCGGGTGCAAAATGAGGAAATCTTTTAACAACAGTATCTGTATTTGACAAATGGTATTTTCCTAACTCAATTCCTGTGAGTGAACATGCCGCCTTGGTGACAGAATCGGGCAACGTCACCCATCCTGCAAGTGAACATACCAGCAAAGTGAGTTTGAGGGTTAGTAAATTAATTATCTTGTTTGACGATATGTTCATATTCGATAAATGAACTAGTCCCAGCTGCGTCTGGACACAAGTGACACGATGAACAACCCAGGGGGGGCTTTCTTCCTATTGGAGAGTGTTGTACACGCTGCTATGTTCACTCACAGGATGAGCGACGCTCCCCCATTTTTTACCAAATGGTACTAGGTACTTGGAGCTTTGTAACTTATTCACTCAACCGAAATTTTTAAGTGCAAGCTAGTTGACTAATCCCTGCACTCTGTAGCTCATCAGTGACTAGAACAACATCAGTGCTATGAACCTTAGTTCAATGTTAATAGAATGATTCGTGGTTAATACCAGCGAGTAAGCCATGCAAGAAGTAGTTAGGGGAGAAAGAAACAGTAGAGGGGAGGTCCAGGCCACACGCAATGGTCAGCATTCAGAGTTGGAGGGAACCGTGTGTTAGAGTCCGCCGCCGCCTATTACACACGACCTTGACATGGCGTAGTGGGTAGTGCTTCCCTCCCACCAACACCACCTTGTAATACTATTAATTTCATTCCTCCCTCCCTCCCGTTACATGAATAGCAACGCCTTATATGTGTAATTCACTCGCTATGGCAGCGAATATGAGTTTACGTTGTTATCCAATATTCAGTGTGTGTGTGTGTGTGTGTGTGTGTGTATTATATATATATATATATATATATATATATATATATATATATATATATATATATATATATATATATATATATATATATATATATATATATATATATATATAATATATATATATGTCGTACCTAGTAGCCAGAACGCACTTCTCAGCCTAATATGCAAGGCCCGATTTGCCTAATAAGTCAGGTTTTCATGAATTAATTGTTTTTCGGCTACCTAACCTAACCTAACTTTTTCGGCTACCTAACCTAACCTATAAAGATAGGTTAGGTTAGGTTAGGTAGGGTTGGTTAGGTTCGGTCATATATCTACGTTAATTTTATCTCCAATTAAAAAAAAAATGACCTCATACATAATGAAATGAGTAGCTTTATCACTTCATAAGAAAAAAATTAGAGAAAATATAATAATTCAGGAAAACTTGACTTATTAGGCAAATCGGGCCCAGCATAGTAGGCCGAGAAGTGCGTTCTGGCTACTAGGTACGACATATTATAATATATATATATATATATATATATATATATATATATATATATATATATATATATATATATATATATAAAGGTTCAAGTAAGTTCATTTGATATCATAAAATACAGCCCTGAAGGATAGAGTAGCTGAGGCTATCTGCTTGATGGGGGTCTGGGAGTCCTCCCCAAGGCCGGGCCGAGGCCAGGCTTGACTTGTGACTAGTTCTTCAGTATTTCTACCCTCCTCATATTACAGTCAACCACGTACGTCATGGAAACAATACCTAGAGTGGCTCCTGGAAGTCCTACTCCCAAAACTTGTCTTCCGATTACCTGAACAAGAATGTTGTTTGGAGCGGCCCGCAGGACCACATATCCATCACAACCTGGTTGGTCCTGCACTTCTCGCAATAGGACCAGCGAGATTGACAGGCGAATACCAGGAATATCCACATGGAATGTACAAAAGATGTATACCATTTACATTTTGTTTATTTCAAGGAGTTGTATTCTCGCAGCATGACCTATATGAATATATATATATATATATATATATATATATATATATATATAAATATATATATATATATATGAATGAGAATGAGAGAGAGAGAGAGAGAGAGAGAGAGAGAGAGAGAGAGAGAGAGAGAGAGAGAGAGAGAGAGAGAGAGAGAGAGAGAGAGAGAGAGAGAGAGAGAGAGAGAGAGAGAGAGAGAGAGAGAGAGAGAGAGAGAGAGAGAGAGAGAGAGAGAGAGAGAGAGAGAGAGAGAGAGAGAGAGAGAGAGAGAGAGAGAGAGAGAGAGAGAGAGAGAGAGAGAGAGAGAGAGAGAGAGAGAGAGAGAGAGAGAGAGAGAGAGAGAGAGAGAGAGAGAGAGAGAGAGAGAGAGAGAGAGAGAGAGAGAGAGAGAGAGAGAGAGAGAGAGAGAGAGAGAGAGAGAGAGAGAGAGAGAGAGAGAGAGAGAGAGAGAGAGAGAGAGAGAGAGAGAGAGAGAGAGAGAGAGAGAGAGAGAGAGAGAGAGAGAGAGAGAGAGAGAGAGAGAGAGAGAGAGAGAGAGAGAGAGAGAGAGAGAGAGAGAGAGAGAGAGAGAGAGAGAGAGAGAGAGAGAGAGAGAGAGAGAGAGAGAGAGAGAGAGAGAGAGAGAGAGAGAGAGAGAGAGAGAGAGGAGAAAAAAAAAGAGAGCAGTCATCTCTGGTGACTGGCAGGTCTGCGAGGCTCGTTTTGGTTGCACAATTCAAAAATTGGTGGTTTTAGGAAATGTTTCACGATCGAAAATTTGCGAAGACGCTTGTGTATATTTTTATTATATAAATAAAAACTAAGTAATTTTGACATAACTGTACCACGTGTTGTTAATAAAGGCCAACCCGTCGTCAGACCAAGTCCATTACCTCCAGCAGTCGACCCCACAGATGCATTCATCAATTTTAACATGCTGTTCATTCAACAGGAATTTTCTCAAATATCAATTATTATTATTATTTGATATTACCATATTGCACATATTTAGGCACTGGTTTGGTTAGATGTTTATGTTATGTTGGCAATTATTTGTATTTGTGGTACGTGGGTGAAGTATTTACAGCGTTGTGATTAAAACAAAATTCGTCATTCACGCACTTGTTCCGGAAGTGTTCGAACGAAATCAGTTATGAGCCGTGTTTAAACCGTTTTCATTCATAAACAGGGGGTTTGGCGGGTGCATGGAATGGACTTTGCGTCTTTGTTTAGAGGACGGGCTGGAAAAAACAAATCAGGAGGCAGTGAGCCTGGAGAGGGCGGGGGAGGGGAGGAGGGGGAGGAGGGGGTGGTGGTGGTGGTGGTGGTGGGTGGTGTCAGTGTACAGCGAGGAGCGGAGAAAGCTGACCTTATAGTTATGGAGGAATACGAGAGGCTTGATTTACTTTGTTCCACCACAGACGTGGCCATATAGCTACAAACATATAACAATTGTGTTGTCTTACGTAGACAGGGTTACAGACATTTTACACTGGATACAAGTCTAGTGTTGTGTAGTGGGTTCTTAAGACACTCAACACAGGTGATCGAAGACCTTTATAAACTCAAGTATTAATTACATCCATATTATATAATTGTTGTATTACACAGTAAATCTTTGTTACAAGTCTAGTATTCAGATAATATTTACAGTTGAGTATATCTCTACCAATGATGTATGAGGTGACTCAGTACGGGACATTCTGGAATATAATGTTCCAGATAATGCATGTTCTCCCCGTCACTAAGCCGACAGTGTGTTGAACGACGGAGTTTAGCAAGTTGTCAAGTGCGTGTGTACCTCACTCTATCCTCGTCACGAAATGTTGCAAGTGCCAGCTTGATTAGTCCCATATACAAGTTCCCTCGTGGTATTACTTATAGCGTTTAATGCTACAGTTGAACAACAGAAGTACACTTACATCGCATCAGGCTTGGATACCCATGTGCATGGGAAATAGGCTTACAGATTCCGGAAGATGAGAGGAAATGTCAGCACTGGAGAAATGCCCGACAGACCACTGGAACATTATCTAACACAGTGCACAGTTACAAACCCATTAAGATTTCAACTTAAATTCAACAGAGCAGAAGTTGTTAAACACATGGGACAAAATCTTACTGAAGCGACCATACGAGTCATAAATACTCATACTCCGCCCAAGTAAACAGAAACAAGCAACACTTAGTGAGCCAGCCAGAGGCTTAGGGCCCGCGCAGAAATATCCCTTAAAAAAAAAAAAAAAAAAAAAAAAAAAAACGCTACATTTTTCAGGTCTGTCAAAACAATTTATTGACCATCGTTTTTGTATTCTCTTTGTTAAGGCAAATAAAATCCTATATTAATTTCTAGTTCTAGTCTGCTATGGGCTAAGTTTCGCAAGCGTGTCAATATCATGCTTTTGAGATGCCAACATGGGATGGGGACGAGATCGTGGAGAAGGTAAACACAAACGCATGAAGATGATAAAGTTGGACACAGGGAAACTTGAGAGTGGGAGTGTGGGGGGAAAAGGGGGGGTAGGAGGGGGGGGGGGGACGAAGTAAAACCGGTGTGATGGGTTACACGGACACGTTGGGTACGTATCGTCCAGCCAAATGTTATTGTTCCAACTCGTCCTCTCGCTAAACACGTCGCAGTTTTTAAGAATCGACAAATTCTTTAAAAATGTGACACATGTACAAATTACAGAACGGTAATAATGGTGTAAATAATGATACGTCCATCGACCTCGATAGATTAGGTGGGTTGCTTGGGTTCATACATTTCCGGTTAGGCAAAACGGTTTCATTTTTGTGCCGACTCAGCACTGAGCTAATTTTTCTCCAACAATGCTTAAGCATAGAAATGGGAGTAAACTGTGCGCCATCTTTATCGTGAACTATACTCACGTTCTCGTGAACGTGAGCTATCGTGAACTATATGACAAGTGATCACGATCTCCCGCATCACCCAAGTCTTACAAATGCATATATTTCAAGGTTCTAAAGTTTAATCCCCCCCTCCACCCCCCATTTACTTTGTATAAACTACACATTTGTATTCACCACATTTTAGGTACCATTCAGGTACACCGCATTTTAACAAATAGTGACCTGCCGAATTGGCAAATTGAAACAAAAAGAAAATGAAGGCAAGACAAAGACAAGAGCAACTTTATGTAAGAAAGGACTACAAACACACCAGCACCGTCTCTCCCGTCACCGACCCCACTCGCACCACCCTGGAAACTGAAACAAGTTTATTGAGATATACAAACACAAAGGGATGAGGTGGCTCAAGGTTTTCCCACTACGTTCAGAACGTGTCCATATTATATATATATATATATATATATATATATATATATATATATATATATATATATATATATATATATATATATATATTATTAAATATGACCGAAAAAGTAAGATTAATAATTCTAACACGAATTTTCTCAATCTTTCGTACATTACGCTTCACTGTTGGAGGTAAATCAAAAATCAATTCTCCAAAATTCATTTTTATTTCTAGTCTGACGCGACACGGGCGCGTTTCGTAAAACTTATTACATTTTCAAAGACTTTAGTTCACAAATACACAACTGAATAGAACTTACGTATCTCCGATTTTATATCTACATTTGAGTGAGGTGGAAGGGGTGATGTGGCATTAACACAAGACAGAACAAAATGTGGTATTAATAGGGTATTAATTTCATCAACACAAGACAGAACAAGAGTATTAATAGGGTATTAATTTCATCAACACAAGACAGAACACGAAACAATGGATATTGAATAGAAGTGTTTGTAGAAAGCCTATTGGTCCATATTTCTTGATGCTTCTATATTGGAGCGGAGTCTTGAGGTGGGTAGAATATAGTTGTGCAATAATTGGCTGTTGATTGCTGGTGTTGACTTCTTGATGTGTAGTGCCTCGCAAACGTCAAGCCGCCTGCTATCGCTGTATCTATCGATGATTTCTGTGTTGTGTCATCGATAGATACAGCGATAGCAGGCGGCTTGACGTTTGCGAGGCACTACACATCAAGAAGTCAACACCAGCAATCAACAGCCAATTATTGCACAACTATATTCTACCCACCTCAAGACTCCGCTCCAATATAGAAGCATCAAGAAATATGGACCAATAGGCTTTCTACAAACACTTCTATTCAATATCCATTGTTTCGTGTTCTGTCTTGTGTTGATGAAATTAATACCCTATTAATACTCTTGTTCTGTCTTGTGTTGATGAAATTAATACCCTATTAATACCACATTTTGTTCTGTCTTGTGTTAATGCCACATCACCCCTTCCACCTCACTCAAATGTAGATATAAAATCGGAGATACGTAAGTTCTATTCAGTTGTGTATTTGTGAACTAAAGTCTTTGAAAATGTAATAAGTTTTACGAAACGCGCCCGTGTCGCGTCAGACTAGAAATAAAAATGAATTTTGGAGAATTGATTTTTGATTTACCTCCAACAGTGAAGCGTAATGTACGAAAGATTGAGAAAATTCGTGTTAGAATTATTAATCTTACTTTTTCGGTCATATTTAATAATATATGTCTACAGGAAAGACTGCTACCAAAATATACTAATATATATATATATATATATATATATATATATATATATATATATATATATATATATATATATATATATATATGTGTGTGTGTGTATATCACACACATCTTACACACATAATGAGAACCACGTGCTCTATATATATATATATATATATATATATATATATATATATATATATATATATAATATATATATAATATATATGTGTGTATATATATATATATATATATATATATATATATATATATATATATATATATATATATATATATATATATTATATATATTTATATATATATTATATATATTTATATCATTTATGTACCCACATTACAAATAATCGAAGGAGCTCATTAGGCTCAGGAACCTGTACACCAGTTGATTGATGGTAGAGAGGTGGGACCAAAAAGTCGCAGCTCAACCCTCACAAGCACAACTATGGCAATACAAATAGACGAGTACTGAACCATCTGGTTCCGTACTTGTCTGATAGATTTATAACTATGTACAAATACATTGACTATAATAACAACAATTAGGCTTCAATAGACATCAGACAAATCAACACAAATTTATAATCTAGGTGCGACGAACAATCAAGAACATAATGAGTGAAGGTGTGAGACTAGCATACCACACAATATGCACTTATTTTTCATTGGTAGCTGTTCCAGAGTTGGAGGACAGATACTTAGGGCTACCATATCAAACTTTGCAGGAATAACGACGATTTTATCTGGAGTGTCACCAGGGTCTCAGGATCAAAATGCAGTACAGTACCCCCCCCCCCCCCATGAGGGAAAGGAGCCTCCCAGTGTACCCCCCCCCCCCCCACCATAAAGGGAGGGCACAGTTCCAATGGCCTTTCCCACCTGTTCTCTTACAAGTAACGCTTTTCGCTCGTATGCGGTACCAAAGGCCAAAAAAGGTTGTAATAGAAAATGGAAGCGGCTCGCGAAAGTTACTTACTGTCCCGTTTTGTTTTGGGTTCTCTGGTGGGCTAGGAGAGGACACTTTAAATTTATCGTTTCTTGATTTTGGAAACCTTAGGAGGACAGGCTGCTCTTTCACAAAGTCTCTCAATATGAAATTTTTTGCCCAGAGTCTATAGACTTTATGATAAGTTTAATAGGGACTTATCACATGCCTCTATGACTAAAAATCCTGTGTGATGGGGAATTTTTAGCATCACGTAGCTAGCTTTTTGACACACTGTACTCCCTGCCCCCCATATATAGTCTAGGGTAGCTGCACAAATGCAGATGTACCTAATATATTAATAAAAAAAGGGAAGTCTGATACTGACTGAATTGACTGGAGGGTGGGAGTATGAATGAGAGAATGGGAGAGGAATAATAGAAGAATGAGACCGAAGGGAGGGAGAGAGATACTGACGTAAAGAGGGAATTGATTACCAACTTGGACTGCCTTTGAGCAGCCTGAGAGCAGTAATATTCCGGGAACATCAACTAAATTTCGGAGACTTGAGGCAAAGTGAAATTCACACCAGTTCCTCCATCTATCATCATTCTATTATGCAGGAAGTACCGCACGTCTATGGGTCATCCAATAAGGTTAGCAGACTTCTAGATGTTACCACTGCTAGGCTTAGGCTCGGCAACAAGTACCTCTGGGAGCTTGTAACATCTGCTGATGTAGATTTGACTAAATGTAAACTCTGTCAGCAGAACTATTCCCATACTTTGCGTCATTATATAATGGAATGTGAAAAAATCGCGAAATTTAGAGATAACACTATCAATAGTGTTCAAGAAATGTATAAGTACTTCATTCATAATGATGTGCTGCCCGAAATCTTAGCGAAGTATCCAAAATGTGCTTACTGTAGGTGCAGCCTGCACATGACTGTAAAGCTGCCGCCCAGTTGTGTGGGTGTGCAGCAAGACTAGTAACTGTGTGACTCACCACAGATGTAAAGTGCCTTGTATAGTGACTGTTGTGAACCTCTTGTTGAATCACTTGTGACAAAAGATTATTGATGTGTGTACTTGTATGGGTGATTAAAATATGTATGTATATATGTATACGCATATATACATGTACATGTATGAATGAGAATGTGTACATGTATATATAACATTAATAATTTTGTAACTAGCGTCAAAAAATTTTATTTGCTTAGCTAAACGAACTAGAGGGTTCAGTTCCTGAACCGATTATGTGCCTCTGTAATCCTTTACACCACCGCCCACGGGATGGGTATGGGGTGCATAATAAAGAAACTGAATAGCGAGGGTGGTTAAAATGTACAAATGGATAGAGAGAATACATAAAATGAAAATAAATAGGGGTCTTTAAATTCTACAATCAAGGACAAGGGGGTCATACTGTACAAACTTTATTAAGTACCCGTCAGCACTGGTTGGCAAGAGCGGTATACGAGCAAATGTCAAACATTATAAAACAAATGCCTTGGGAAGTATAAAAACATTACAGACAGTTACAGTAATTAGTCGTCTATAACATCTTTCTCATGACCCAGTAGGCCTATTCCAGTGTAACTTTCAAGTATAAAGAGCACCTTTGACATGAAGCTAAGAAACCAATGAGAGGTTAGAGTAAAGTATTGTGGTAGTGGGTTTGGAGAAGGTTGCGCGGAGCTGTGGAGGTGGAGCCAAGTGCTGCGTGTCAGGGAGGTGGCGTCCCGGCACAACCCCCCCCCCCCACGTGTTGCACCTCACGTCAACACACCTCCACCCGCCCTCTTAAAACTGTCCCACCTACCTTTCCTCACCATCTACCTCAGGATTCTATTTACCTCATCATTCCCATCAACACAGTGCCACCATCAACTCGCTCATGCTCCGGGTAACTGATCTCCCAGCAACCCGTCCTCCTAAAGTTCAAAACATCAAGAAAACTGTCAAATTAATGTGTCTCCTAACCTATCAGAGGATCCAAAATTAGACAGCACGTTACTTTCGTGAGCCGCTTCCATTTTCTAGTACGACAATTTTTGGCCTTGTTAACGCATACGAGCGAGAAGCGACGTTCCATGTGGGAGGACAGGTTGCTCCCAGAGACCTCCCTCTCTAGGAAAGATAGTTATAGGATGTATGTTTACAGTTTTCTAACCGACATAAAAAGGGCACAAACACGCAGCATTAATTTTTGTCTGTACATTTTCTGCACGCGCGAGCATGTGTATCTTCAGAGAGCAAGTAAGAATGAGTACCAGAGCCTCGAAATGTTGCCATACGCAACAAAACCTATGAACAAAACCTCCCAAGCAGCCAACCAAGGTGAGAGAGGTATAAACGTGGTGGAGTAAAGATAATCAAACCTGAAAAAAGTATGTATTTTTTTACGTCAACTGTACTCTTTAAACTAACCGAGCCTAACCTAACGAATATAACTATGTTTTATACATGGTTTATGACGTCACATTTGTCATGCCAGTGTAGACGTTATACCCTAGTGAATAATGGTGACCACTCCGGGAAAGTCGTCGTCTCTCAGCATTTCATCTCTAGCTACTCTTTCCTTTATTGCTTCACTTCACTACATTTATTATACTTTTGTTTATTTTCTTTATCTAGAGCAGAACACGAGAAGCTTCTCTTAACAAGCGCGTGTGTTACTGACAAGTTACAACCAAACACACATGATGTAAATATTGCGAGTTTGGCGTCAAACCAAGTACGCAGCCCTAACAATAGGGTGGTAAAGGTGCCAGTGCTAACATGTCTTACCATCCCTCACTCCCAGGTCTTGACAACTCCTTAGACATCCTGAACGCTTCCCCATCCCCACCTCATACCAAACTCACTGATAGTAATACTAAAACACTGACAACCTCCAATCCAATAAGTGTGTCCGTTACTACCTTCCTCCATTACATCTCTCCCTCCAGAACAAAATAAAACTATTTACTTTGTATAATCAATTACGCATACGCATGCAGGCGATGAGTCACAATAACGTGGCTGAAGTATGTTGACCAGACCACACACTAGAAAGTGAAGGGACGACGACGTTTCGGTCCGTCCTGGACCATTCTCAAGACAATCGACTTGAGAATGGTCCAGGACGGACCGAAACGTCGTCGTCCCTTCACTTTCTAGTGTGTGGTCTGGTCAACACGCATACGCATAATCGTATGCAACGTCTTTGAATAACGTTTTAAAAGAAAGGGAAGATAAAAATTATTCTACATTAAGGGAATGCATTCACCCGTGCTGGGTCAGGAGTAGGCACAATGGGCGCAATAGGAAGAGGTGTTGAGGAAGGGCGAGGGAATGTGGTGGAGAGGGTGGAGCAAGTCTTGGTGAGGACGGGACCAGGCCCAGGTTGAGGATCAATAGCGGGCTCACTACCCGCCACACCGCCACACAACACATCTTTGCTAAAGGTCACACGAGGCAAGAATCATACGGTATACTTCACCTGGGCCGTATATAGATTATATTGTATATATAATATACATGTTTGTGTTTGTATATGCTTGCCCGAAACGCTGTGCACATTAGTGGCTTTAACCATGGTATATACTAGATTTGTCTACAAATACAACATTCTGTTTGTAACTCATTTTTTATGTATATACTATTACCTGAACAATCCATTATTATTATTATACTAAATTCATTATAATGCGGTACATCATTGCTATTTGATAAATCCTTGCTTTATTTGCTGTACCCAAGAAACACGCAGTTAAGAGCACAGGATCTAATCACCATACAACAAGCAAAAGAGCCTGGCATACCACACAACACAACACAACCTCCATCACACTACACCGCTTTGTATTATAATAAAAAGGGATCAAACAAAGAGCTGCCACCACAGGCAGCAGAGTGGTGGCAATGCTTCAGGTGGAGCATTCTGTGGTGGCTTGGCCAACAAGGCGAACCGCTTCTGCCCACAATACCACTAACAATAGTCAACACACTTCCAACTGGCTACACAACCTTACTGTGTGTTCCCACGACATTCTTTCTACATTATACACATCCACGGTAAACAAACACATAACTACTCTAGACAGTTTAAAGAATTGTTAGTGGCTCCATTTTAAGTTACCATTGGGTTACCATTTAAGAGTTCATAGGCAAGACATGAATGTGTGTAATGGGGTGGAAGCTAGGTAACTAAGAAATTAGAAAGCCAGTAGTCGATCAAGATTTTGTAATTGTTATTGTGCACCCCATATTGTGCATTGTTCCACCCTGTGAACGGTAGCGCCAAAAGTATTACAGAGGGCACAGAAGATCTTGAGCAATTACATCTATCCTGCACACCTTATAATTATAATGTCATCCAGTTACAGAGATTGTTCCATTTCAATAACTATGTATTTACAGTTAAGCATTATACATAACTTGGTCTTTTAGCTAATACATAACTGTTTTAGCTATAGAGATATAACATGGTCATAGAATCATCTATGACCATCGAATCATCTATGAGCGAATATGACGGCCTAATCATCCAGGCCGTCATATTCGGGATACGAACAAGGTGGCGTAATGATTACAGGAGGCATGGCAAAAGTGCAAAACAGCCCCGTTGAAAAATAGAGGTGCAATGAGCACATTTAATAGTGAACTCATCAAGGGCTCAAGACTTTTTAACACTCCCTCCAAACATAAGGAACATAACTAGCCGACCCCCTCGCGGTGTTCAAAGGAAACTTGATAAACACACTTCAAAGGGACACTTAATCAACCGGGTTGTAATTCAAACGTTAAACTGCGTTCAGCGGCGTTTAACAACCTGGTTAACCAGACCACCAATTTCAATTTCTTTCTTTATTATGAACCACCAAATAGGCATGTTAAGAAACTGGGCCGCAAGGACTGGGTCCTCGCGGTGGACCACGGTACGAACATGACACGCGGGCTAGGTACAGGTTTTTTTTAGTTTAACTTTATTTATTATGCACCTCATACCCCATCTTGTGGGCGGTAGTGGAAAGGGTCACAGGGACAGATAATGGGGTCAGAGACAACCATTTTGAATTAAATATTTACACATCTCTTGAACATTTGTTATAGAATTCTCTGAAATCACGTATCTTTTCGCACTCTATCACATAGTGACGGAGGGTGTGCAAAATAATTTTGTTGACAGTTTACATTTGGTCAGGTCTACATCAGCAGATAATGAGAATTCCCAGAGATACTTGTAAGCGAGTCTACGCCGAGCAGTAGTAACATCTAGAAGTTTGCTGATTTTATTGGATGAATCATAGATGTGTGGCTCCTCTTGCATGATAGTATGATGACAGATGGAATTACTGGTGTCGATTTCACTTTGCCTCAGATCTACAAGATTTTGTTGAAGTTCTTGGTGTACTGCTGCTCTCAGATTGCTCATTGACAATCCAAGGTTATACTCGATTTGCTTCTTGGGTGGAAAGGGAGGGATTAGAACTGGAAAGGGTGTAATCTCCCACGGTGCAGAAAAGTTCCGTTGTTCTCTCTTGGTACAAATTATAAATCTGATTCATTCTGGAGTTCAGTTCCAGTTTTAGTTATCCATTTGAAACAATGTTAACCTTCAATAAGGAAATTCTGGAGGGCTTCTGGAGTGCATGAGTTAGGATTTCTTGAGTTTTCAGATGATTTAGGAGCCTAGCGTCCCCGCGGCCCGGTCCTCGATCAGGCCTCCTTTTTGTTACACATCCCCAGGAAGCAGCCCGTAGCAGCTGTCCGACTCCCAAGTACCTATTTACTGCTAGGTAACAAGGCATCAGGGTGAAAGAAACTTTGCCCATTTGTTTCCGCCTCCACCGGGGATCGAATCCGGAACCTCGGGACTACGAATCCGAAGAGCTGTCCACTCAGCTGTTATGAGCTAGCCTAAGCATTTTTATATCAATTTGACAGTTAATTTCAGTAACGGGACGAATGGTTGAGTGAGTAGGTTGGTGTCGAGGACATGAAAGACGCCAGTGAGGAGTGGAGCAGCAGTAGGAGGATGAACCAGTGTCACAGCTGACCCCCAACGTAATCAATGCACGTGACCACCCTCCTCTACAATCTGAAGTTCATCCTCGCTCATACTTCCATCGCCTATTTTGACTAACGTCCTTGGTATACACAAGTCCATTATTATAAAAATAATAAATGTCTAGAAAGAGAGGCCCTGCAAGCGACTGTGACAAAGTAATAACTTCCCCCTTACCCAGGAGTTGTACGCTGTCCGAGACAAATATAGCAGAGAGGCGTTTATTTTAAGGCCGCTCCTTTTCTACCTTGTTGTACTGCCCCTCTCAGTTCTCCTGCCCGACCGCCTCAACCCCTCCCCCGTACCTTACCTTGCAGTTACCTTGCCTTGATTTTGGGGCTCAACATCCACGCGGTCCGGTCTCTGACCAGGCCTCCTAGCTGATGGTCTGGTCAAGGTCTCGGCTGGTCAGTAGATTCACTATTTATGTAACAAATATGTATTATAAATATATATATATATTTTTTTTAGTGTAGGTATGAGAAGTTATTAACGCAGTGTTACCGGTAGGCGCTACAGGCGGTCACGTTACTCCCGTTACCAAAACAGTCTAACGATCCCTTAACCCGACACAGTCGCCCGAAACTGCATTTCGTCTCAATATTAATTAATAATGTTAAAAGTTCGTGTTTTATCACCATGAATTTTGTGATGGGAATGACTACTTTTGAATAAATACGATAATAAAAGCAACATTTGAAAATGCAGCAAAAATTTAACAGTTAATCTAATGAGGAGAAATGCACAAATAAGAAATCCCCCTCCTCCCTCCCCCTTCCCTGAAGTAGCGCAACAATCGAAGAATTATGGTGTCATGATAGAGGTGTACAGGTAGATGAATGGACATAGAGGGTATATTAACAAAGTATTAAAAGTATCAACATAAAATAAAACACGAAACAATGAGTATAAATTGGATAAGTTTACATTTAGGAAAGACCTGGATAAATACTGGTTCGGTAACAGGATTGTTGACTTGTGGAACCAATTCCCGCATAACATAATAGAAGTAGGATCCCTTGATGGTTTCAAGTGTAGGTTAGACACGTATATTAATGAGATTGGGTGAATATAAATAGGAGCTGCTTCGTATGGACCAAAAGGCCTTCTGCAGTTACCTTCATTGTTGACCAAATCACACACTAGAAAGTGAAGGGACGACGACGTTTCGGTCCGTCCTGGATTATTCTCAAGTCGATTGTGAGAATCGACTTGAGAATAATCCAGGAGGGACCGAAACGTCGTCATCCCTTCACTTTTTAGTGTGTGATTTGGTCAACATATTTCAGCCACGTTATTGTGACTCCTCGTCTGCATATTCTTATGTTTTTAAGAACAGAACCATTTGTCGGGACCTGCCGTTCCTCTCGTATTGAGCAGGACTGCTGTCTCAACGACACAGTTTAACAGTACGGTATAACTAACCTGTCTCGCGACGGTGTTACGAAGCAGCGTAAACGTTGGCCTGATGACTTGCAGGTGTTGTTGCTTCAAGTGCTGAAAAGTAGAGAGCATGTTTGGTACACATCTGACTAGTGCCTTAACGCTACCCATTGCAGTCTTGCCCCACTCATACTCTAACTATATATATAAATTTAAGTTTTTATTTTAACTTTATATAGTTTCTAACTATATTTTAAATTTATATAGTTTCTATCTATATCTTTTTATGAAATGGAGAAAAAAGGCTCCACAATAAAAAAATACTTTGTACTCGTTTCCAACAATATAGTAAATTAGGAAATATGTCAGAGTATTTCCTAATTTACTATAGTGTTGGAAACGAGTACAAAGTTTTTTCTATTATTGTGGAGCCTTTATTCTCCATTTCATAATAATCATAAAAAGATATAGTTAAATACTATGTAAAGTTAAAACAAATCCATTCACTTGAATATGGTTATTAAAAACATAAAAATGAATTAATAAATTTAGAAACCACCTTCCAGCACCTGAGCTTGGATTACATCATTACAGGGTGAGATAGAGGATTAGTGGCAAGAAAAGGTCGTCCCACAGCAAGATGTGCACCGTTGTACACAGCGGTGAACCATTGGTCTGTCAGGTTATGTAGCTGGGTAAGGCCAATTGAGAGTATTTACCTTACACAAATAACCTGGAGGTTCAGCACGACTCTGAGGGCACCAACACACTTAGTCCATCCTCGAATAATGATAGTGCTTACACGCCTAGGCTTAATGTGGTACATATTTGTACTATACTAGGCCTAGGAATGTTTAAAGCTTGGCTCATTTTTTTTCTCATGCCGTTTTTGTACGTTGGGCCAAATAGTTATATGTACTATTAATTTAGGAGGATGGATTTAAACCTCGCAATATATGTGAATTTTCACAAATGTAATCATGAAACTTTGCATTTAATAGTGGACTGAGAGAACATTTGGAGTTTAAGTTTTAATTTGTGGGGTTAAGAGTGGAGGCGCAGAGAGCGGCCTGGTGGCCGGTCATGCAGGTCAGCCACACCAGTAACATGCAGGCTGCCATGCACCACCACCAACTGCACCAACCTTCCTACATCTGGCAACGTCACAATTCAGCGGCTCCGCAAGACGCAATCTTTTTCGGGTGGAGACGACTGGCCTGAGCCAGTATGCAGCTGTCAGTCAAGCTCCGTGCTGCTACTCTCCGCCAATTTAGTTCAATGAATCTTTAATTTGTTTAGCTTATTTATATACTATGTGCACGCTTTGCTAACCTTTATGTTAGCAGAGGCTGATGCACTAATATAACACCGGATCTTGGCTATCATTTGACTTATTGTTTGTTGTACAAACATTCTTTCAAATCTATCGCTGGATATAGCTTCCATGCCCTCCTAATTACACTTGCTCACTACTTGGATAACTAAACACACCCATGTTACTCTCATATTTATATTATGTTGAAACTCCTCACGCATCAAAGAAGCTATTGTTGTCAACTTTTGTGGGTAAGCAACCCGTCCTCTTAAAATAACGTCGCTTTTCGCTCGTATGCGAGCTATGGCCAAAAAATGGACGTAATTTGAAATTATCTCGGCTCACGAAATTATGTACTGTCCCGTTTTCTGTTAGAGCCCTCTGGCTTATTCAATTAGGTTAGGAGAGGAAACTTCAATTAATGGTTTTCATGACGTTTTGAAACATTAGAAGAATTTCTTGCCCCTCCTAAGTGTCCACAGGACCCTTAACTTGCTGTTTTGAAAAAAAAAATCCAAAATTTATTTTAAATTACGTCCATTTTCAGCCATACGGGAAAACGGCCAAATTCAGACGTAATTTGTAAGGACAGGTTGACGCTGTACAACCGTCTGTACAACCCTAATAGTACATACAGTTCCCAGCACCTCTTGGGCCCGACCGTACATGCACTCTCCTAACTGTAATTGAGCTTTCCCTCTTTGGTCAAGTCCCACAACCTTCAACTGGTGAGCAGGTTCCAAGTTTATTAGCCTGTCATATCTGTAGTTGAAACTGTATGAAGTGTCTCCACTTAATTGTGGACAAACAGAATGCACTAATAACATTGCAAAAGTTTCTTCTTTCATTTGGGTATTTTGAGTCCAAAATGTCATTGTTAGGCCTATCAATTTCCTAGAATTTTGTACATGGCAATCATGTCTGAAATAATCCTTCCATCTTCCACTGGTGTGAGGTTTATATATAACTTGGAGTATACCTGGAGAGAGTTTCAAGAGTTCTACTCCCAAGACCGGCCCGAGGCCAGCCTCGACTTGTGATACCTTAGTCCGACAATCTGTTGCTTGGAGCGGCCAGCTGGCCCAATATCCACTACAACCCGGTTGTCAACCACTTCTTGCAAGAACTTATCTAACCGCTTCTTGAAGAAGTCCACCCGATATTAAAATGAGAAAAAGACTAGGCCCTGGAGTACAAAGGATTTCACTGTGCTTGGGCTTCATTTTATTTGATTGATTTATGATTTGCATTCTGTTTGACAACAAAAAATGAAATCAGAATTCTGTTCATTATTAGTAACATCTTTATTGACAAATTAATTACAATTTTTCCTAAATTGAGGAATTCAATTAGATCTTATTAGTGATGATAATGCTGGTATTCACTATCACACAGGACAGAGGGTCACACACAAGAAGTTATCAAATAGGTCCCTTAAAAGTGTCATTAGACGAGAACTCCTGGATGGATTTGAAGAAAGTAGAACAGTGCAAACTGGAACTAGCAGGTCCATTGTTTATCACAATTTAATGTGTGAAGTAAAACATGTGTATGGGGCAAGTAACAAAGTCAGTAGACTAACAGATGTCACAGTTCGTATAAGACTTGGCTACAAGTATCTCCGGCAGTTCAGTTTGTATAGGGATCTAGATGAAGTAAAGTGTAAAGTGTGTGGACGAAGACAGGAACACACACTCGAACACTATATCTTGGACTGTGGTAAAATTGAGCCATTTAGAGATAAATCTAAGCTCACTCTGTATGATATGGCAACCTATCTTATTACCAAGGGAAAAAGACCTGAAATCCTTGCACTGTATCCATATTTCGCTTCCTGTAGATAAACGATATATGAGATTGGAAAGCAAGTAGTGTGTTGTGAAGACTAATAATAAACAGAAGCTCTCCTATGACTATGTAATATCTCCATTGGTCAAACTATTATGTATTAGCGATAAGACCTACCATTAATGTATAATGACTTAGTGTAAGCATATAGCTCTTTAAATGGAACATTCTCTGTAACTAGCTGACATGTAACTATAAGGTGTGAAGGATAGATGAAATTGTTTATGTAATAATCTAAGATGAGGTCTGACAAATGCCTTTTGTGCCCTCTGTAATGCTTTTTGCGCTACCGCTCACAGGATGAGTATGGGGTGCACAATAAACTAGCCGCCTTCGGCGGCAACAATCAACACAAGACAATAGGTCTAAAATGTAGGCAGAGCACATGGTTACAATCAACTACATTAGACTGTATACACGTTTCAATGAACGAATATGTAAATACAGCTTTCTATGGGTCATCCAATAAGGTTAGCAGACTTCTAGATGTTACCACTGCTAGGCTTAGGCTCGGCTACAAGTACCTCTGGGAGTTTGTAACATCTGATGATGTATATTTGACTAAGTGTAAACTGTCAGCAGAACTATTCCCATACTTTGCGTCATTATATAATGGAATGTGAAAAAAAATCGCGGAATTTAGAGATATCATCATCAGTAGTGTCCAAGAAATGTGTAAGTACTTCATTCATAATTACGTGCTGCCGGAAATCTTAGCGAAGTATTCAAAATTTGCTTACTGTAGGTAATGCATGCACATGACTGTAAAGCTGCCACCCAGTTGGGTGGGTGTGCAGCAAGACTAGTAACTGTGTGACTCACCATAGATGTAAAGTGCCTTGTATAGTGACTTGTGAGCCTCTTGCTGAATCACTTGTGACAAAAGATTATTGATGTGTGTATTTTTGTGGGTGATTAAATATGTATGTATATATGTATACGTATATGTACATATATGTATGAGTATGTGTACATGTATATAACACAAATTAAGAACATCGAAATAGGGAGTGAGCTAGGCAACAGTGATCATAAAGAAATCAGATTTAGCATAGAATAGAATAGATCTGTAAGAGAAAATTCTGTTATAGTGCCTGATTTTCGAAAAGCTGATTTCAATAGCCTAAGAAATTTTTTGTAAGAAATTTTTTGTAAGAAATTTTTTGGGTCAAATAGATTGGAAAGTCTTGGGTATGGGGTGTGGGCCGGTCTTGGAGCTAGACGTGAACCCAGCGATAGGTGACGTAAAAGGGTTTTCGATGTGGATTCAAAATATAACCTATTTAAAAATATTCTAAGCAAAGCCCAGGAAAGTAGTATACCATATAAATTGAATAAATCGAATACTAATGATCCAAAGTGGATAACAAAGTATCTGCAGAACCTTATAGGTAAAAAGGGAGCGTGGTACAAAAGGATTAAGAATGGGGAAGTCAGTTTAGAACAGGAATTCGTACAACTGGTTAGAAATACTAAAAAAAGAGATAAGAAAAAAGAAACTATGAAGTTCGCATAGCAGAGCAAGCAAAGACAAATCCTAAAGGGTTTTTTCCATTTATACCGGACAAAGATTAGGGAAAGGATAGGTCCATTAAAAACTGAGACAGGTCAAATAACAGATAATGACGAAGGGATGAGTAATATTTTTAATAAATATTTTATATCTGTATTTACTAAAGAGGAACTTAACAATATGCCTTCAGCCGAACAAGTCTATGTGGGTGGGGACGAGGACAGGTTGACTAGTTTAGCAGTTACCAGGGAGGGATGTAATTAAACAAATAGTTAAACTCAAGCCAAACAAATCCCTAGGGCCGGATGAAGTGTTTGCCAGGGTGCTTAAAGAATGCAAAGAGGAGTTTTGCGAGCCACTGTCTACCATATTTAATAAATCAATAGAGTTAGGCAGAGTGCTAGAGTCATGGAAGGTAGCTAATGTGGTACCAGTTTTTAAGAAAGGTGATAGATCACTTGCATCAAACTATTGGCCAATTAGCCTAACGTCTATTGTGGGAAAGTTACTTGAATCGATAATTGCAAATACAATTAGTCTTCATCTTGAAAAAACATAAATTAATAAATAAATCGCAACATGGTTTTACAAATGGCCGTTCATGTTTAATAAATTTGTTATCTTTTTATTCCAGCATAGTTGAGGCAGTTGATAGTGGTATGGATTGTGATGTGTACATCACAATCCCATCAGAAAATTGAGAACATCAAATGATCTGATGTTCCCATCACTTAAATAAGAAACACAGTTAAAAAACGAAATGAAAAACAATGAAAAAATAAAAAAATAATCTATACTCACGAAATGAACAGCATGGTTAACAACACAGCTCAATTCCAACGCAATGTCACACAAAATAATTAAATCAAAATTAAAATAAATCGAAATCTATGAAAATTAAATTTATCAATGTAATCAGAACCAGTGAAATTGAATTTGTAACACATTTAGTATTGTGTGTGTTGCTATTACGTGCAATAGATGGCGCTGTCTAAAAAAAAAAAAAAACTGTCACAGGCGTGGCATCTATCTAGTAAGTATATAAAAACACGTGCATATTCGAATGGAATGTTGTGTCAATTTCACAGCAATCGGTGAAGAACTATGGGAGATTACAGCGTGTGTTGCTCTTACGTCCAACAGGTGGCGCTATTTAAAAAAAAATAACTTTTCCGGTCACAGGTGAGGGAGGCATGTATATAGTATGCATGAATAGGTATATAAAATCACGCGCCTATTCGAATGCAACGTTGTGTCAAAATCTCAAAGCAATCGGTCAAGAGGTTTCGAAGATTTCCCTTACATGAAAAATCCAGTTTTTCAAAAAAGCATGTTTTTTTTCCCATCACAGACATGACATTAATATAGTATGTATATAAAAACCCGCTCGGATGCGAATGGAACGTTGTGTGAAAATTTCAAAACAATCGGTGAAGAACTTTCGGAGATTAGCGATTTTGAACAAACGAACATTTACATTTTTATTTATATAGATAACAGAGGTCCCAGGACAGAGCCTTGAGGCACTCTCTTACAACATTTTCCCACTCTGACTTAACTCCATTTGTACTAGCTCTTTGTTTCCTTTGATATAACCATGCCCTAATTCAACTTAATATAGCACCCCCTATACTGTGAGCCTCTTATCTTTTTAATCAATCTTTCATGTGGGACTGTATCAAAAGTTTTGCTAAAGTCAAGGTACACATCGTTACAAGCCTTACCACTATCAAGTGCCTCAACTATGCTGGAATATAATGACAGCAAATTTGTTAAACATGAACAGCTGTTAGTAAAACCATGTTGTGAATCATTTATTAATCTATGTTTTCAAGATGAAGACGAATGGTATTTGCAATTATCGATTCGAGCAACCTTCCCTCATTAGACGTTAAGCTAATTTTGGTCGATAGTTTGATGCAAGTGATCTATCCCCTTTCTTTAAAACATACAAACAAAACACTCCACTTGTAACATTTTCCCACTCTGACTTAACTCCATTTATACGTTATAGCTGCAATAGGGTTACGGATGTAGCAATTGAAGCGATAATAAGGGGATGAATAAAATGAATAAGCGATGGTTAATAACTAGACATATGGCAAGAATAGGTTCCGAATTGGAAATGAGAAGAGAAATAACAGGATAAATTAAAGAACAGAAATGAAAAATAAAAGCAGGGTAGGGTGTATACAGAGCAAGAATCGGAACCAGGGAGGAAGAGCATGTGTCTAGTGGTGTAAGCCAGTTCTATACGAGCAGCAGTATTGGGACCGGAGCAGCAACAGGAACACATGAGGTAGCATGTGCAGGAGCACGACTGTAAGAGCATCAACATTGTGAGGCACAAGCAGACACCAACCGCCAGCAGCCCAGCAGGAAAAAAGTGGCTCCACAGGTCTGTCACACCAACATGATGCCATATAAATATTTTCCAGCAATTTATCCTACATTTCGTCAAATTACAAATAAAATAAAACATACAATTTAAAAGATTTATTTTATACACAGTAAATCAAAATTACAGAGGCGGGAGAAGGATGGAGCACACGTGGCAGATATATAATAATAAAGTCATGTAGAGTAGAAGCAACTGGTGCCTCCCTGCACGTGGGTAGCCACCACAACAGCTGACTGCCGCTCGCGCGCTGCCAACTTGCGTTTTTAACACTATACACACCTCAAACTCTCTCTCAACATAAAACTAGTTAATATTAAAGCAATTATCTACGCTGCGTATGCCCCTATGAACGAGTTGTTGGCAAACCAGATTATCAGGTGCAACTTCTGCATCAAATACAAGAATCATCTGCAGCAGATTCCCTTTTGCCACTGAAAATGCATGAACCTGCCCCACCACAACCACCCTGCCTAAGGCTCCACTACCTGTACCACCTAAAACTATCTTTATCTATTAAACTAGTAAGTTTGTACCTGACCTAACCTGGCCTTACTTGACCACCTGACCTGGCCTGACCTTGCTTGATCACCTGACCTGGCCTTGCCTTGCTTGATCACCTGACCTGGCCTTGCCTTGCTTGATCACCTGACCTGGCCTGGCCTTGCTTGACCACCTGACCTGACCTGGCCTTGCTTGACCACCTGACCTGACCTGGCCTTGCTTGACCACCTGACCTGACCTGGCCTTGCTTGACCACCTGACCTGGCCTTGCTTGATCACCTGACCTGGCCTGGCCTTGCTTGACCACCTGACCTGGCCTGGCCTTGCTTGATCACCTGACCTGGCCTTGCTTGACCACCTGACCTGGCCTGGCCTTGCTTGACCACCTGACCTGGCCTGGCCTTGCTTGATCACCTGACCTGGCCTTGCTTGACCATCAGTCTACCTGTCGGTCCCTTCCCCAGAACATGTATACTGGATGGGGAAGGCAGACATAAGGATGTCCACACGCAAAATCTTTACCACTTTTCTTGGCCCTCGAGTGACCCCAAATACATGTTATGTCATGAGGACATGTTCATATTGGATTTGTAATTATTATTAACAATTGAAATCTGAACTTAAAAAATGCCAAAACTTAGGTGGTCAGAAAAGCAACCACCATTATTCATCTAAGATGGTGGAGGTATCAACTGTCAGGGGGGGGGGGCCTGACAGCTGAGTGGATAGCCCTTCGGATTCGTAGTCCTGAGGTTCCGGGTTCGATCCCCGATGGAGGCGGAAACAATTGGGTAGTTTCTTTCATCCTGATGCACCTGTTCACCTAGCAGTAAATAGGTACCTGGGCGTTAGACAGCTGCAGTGGGCCGCTTCCTGGGTATATGTAACGAAAAGGAGGCCTGGTCGAGGACCGGGCCGCGGGGACGCTAAGCCCCCGAAATCATCTGAAGATAACCTCAAGATAAGGTATAGATGTAAGGCTGAAGCGAGTTGACTGGTGTAGACACGATACTGAGCAGCCGCCAGACAGGTGGGCCGCCAAGCAGGCAGCGCTGCGGGAAGACAAGTTGTTAAGATGGTTTCGCGCCGGTCTCAAAATGGCGTGAGATTACCTATGGTAAGGCGGCTGTAGTGACTGTGTAGGTGATAGAATGGTGTATTTTTTGGAATGGGAGTGTTTTGTGTGCGCGCGCGTGCGTGGACGGTATTGGGAGGTTGGTTGGTAATATGCTGGGGAGCAGCCTTCACCGCACCTTCCCATCACAAACGGGGTGTGAATAGATTGAGCTACCTCATCCCTTTGTGTGTGAATTTATACCTCAAACTTATTTCAATCTCAATTCCCCATCACCAATAACCTTACACAAGTCTTCTTCGTCTGTATCATCTTAGTAGTAACAATATGATCAACATTTTATTACCGATAATAGTAGTGATGGAACAATCAACGAGTATTACCCACATGACCGCATTAATATGTACGTCCCCCTCACAAGAACATACGCAAACAAAAAAGTTACATTTAATTTCGCTCTAGTAGTAAATTAGCATACTTAACTGTATAGTCTAAAAATTCATAAAAGCAGGTTGAGAGAATAATTTTTTGCTAAATAGGCGAGGCGTGAAGGAGCATGGAGTGACGTGAGGTTGCTGGGTTGGTGGTGAGGGCCGCCAGGCGGATATGGCGGGCTGGGGGGAGGGGGAGGACAGAGATACACCACCCTAAAACTCGGCACACTCAAGGTCGTCACTCACCCACACATCTCGCAGTCAACACAAAAAGTGTAGAAATTAAACAAAATTATCAATTTATTTACACTATGAGGCGACAACTGAACAAGTTGATTTATGGTTTTTCTCTAATGAAAATGCAACTCCAAAAAGATGCATTTTCTAGCGCCTGACCGTTCGATGGGTGGACAGATACTGGACTGAACCGGACGCCCTCCCCATCCCTATCCCAGATATAGCTGTGGTCTCAACCCGGGGTATATTACACTTCCTTTTGATATTACTATGTAACAAATAATACTCCATCGGCATTGAATACATTTATTAAAAACAAACGTGTATATCTTACGAAGGTAACGTACTCTTCTAGATGTGCTTGCAAAGCAAGGTTCAGCTTGAGCTAATGAGCCCCACCTTTCCATTTACCGGTCAGCTAATGTAACACAGGAGGGTAGAAATAGCCTAAAATACTCTATCCCCATGAAATGTATTTTATTGTCTCTGTAAACGTACTTTAACTTGAAATGCAACGCTTTTTTTGTATTTTATTATATTTACCTATTAATCCGTGTACATAATTTTCTTTATGAACAGGATCCCCAACAATGGCAAGTTGCTCAGTCTCAATGCAGGTGGCCATATTTACTGCACTGGTCACAAACGAAGAGAGACAGGAAGGAATATCTCCAATCCTGTGAATAAATATTTGTGACCCTGTTATGCCTATACAATAGCTTATCCACTCGAGCCAGTTTCATAGCTTACACAATCTTTCTTCCTGACTTCCCCGTAGCTCATTTTCCTTTTGAACTCTAGGTTCATCAATGGTATCATGACATCTGCCAGTCTAGCGTACTCACCTAATTGTGCTTGTGGAGGTTGAGCTTTGGTTCTTTGGTCCCGCCTCTCAACCGTCAATCAACTGATTTACAGATTCCTGAACCTACTGGGTTCTATCATATCTACATTTGAAACTATGTATGGAGTCAGCCTCTACCACATCACCTTGTGCATTCCATTTACTAACTACTCTGACACTGAAAACACAGCCTACAGCGTGTGCTGTAGGCTGTGTTGAAGACTGTTGTTTGCGTGTCTGTATGTCAGGTTCTGGGCCATGTTAACGAATACGTAAATACAAAGTTTGAAAAGAGTCAACAAAATTTAATTGTGAAAATGTATATTCACATGTCTGAATTTAGTTCCGGGAGCATTCGATTTACACGCAGCAGATTCACATTTATATCTAGCGAAGTTAACCTACTCTCCGAAACTTGCTTCGAAACTGTATCGCGTCTTTATATGGACTAGATCACTTGGCAAGATCACTGTGGCTGAAACCCTAAAAACATTCAGCCAGTGACTTTTCTAATGTACGTACACCCATTAAAGAGCAAGTTCTCAAATAATGCAAATAAAAATGTTTACTCATTCTTAGGTCTGGAATCAGTATTCCAAAACTAATCTGACAGGAAAATGTATATCCCTCATTCGGTTGGATAATTGTAAACCAAATGGACTAGAAGAATCCAGTGGAGATACCGTTATACTTGAGAAAATAGCATAAACCTTCCATTTAACATAAATCTAATTAGAAACTGAAGTTGTCCTCCCCAGCAAGAATCAAATTCTTGGCAATTGATTAAGAATTTAAGAAGAGAACTAAAACACAGTACTAGTAAGATTGATAGTTGATTTAAAATATAATTTGGAGGCGAGAGCGGGTCGTGAGTCATGAACCTGCAGCGACACGCTCACAAAGGCAGGCAGTTGTTTTTGTTTTTGATTTAGTTACTCAGAACGAAATGTCCATGTAGCACCGGCTATAGGGAGCCAGTAAACAAAGGCAGCATGGCGCCCTCATTAAATATTGAGCCCGTGAGCTAGGCTACTCATGCCTAACTAGCTTTATTATTCATGCACTGGCAAATGCCACCCCTCCATAATCGCAGACTCCCTCAAACAAAGACTTTACTACAAGAAATACATATTTACTATATACCAATTTTAGGCAGAGCTCTGCTTAATCAGTCATTGAGCCTAGGAAACAAAAATCAATACAAATACACAAATTTCTCCGCGAATATATGCGACCCTTTAGAACTTTTGCTATTTCTACATATAAATAGGAACTTAATTATTACTGTAATAAAGCCATCTGCTTCATACAGTACCATGATTAATTTTATTTTTATGAAAGTAATAAGGCCATGAAAATTACAATTATTAACTACTGAGCAGTGTAACTAAAGCTATATACGTATATATTGTGTAAAAGGACACATGGCGACGTGTCAGTCAAAGCAGGATTGCGTGGCGGCAACCCCTTTAATTATAGTACCCCGTGAACTTTATTGCTAGCCAACGGCTGCAGCCAGAGGCGCGTCGGCAATCACTAGCTAGTGAAACACGCCAACCACGACTTGGACCAACCCACCCCCTCCTTGGCACTGAAACCCTCCTTCCTCTCTCTTCCTGGCACCAACCTTCACGACCCATAGCAATGTTTAGTCGCTCATTGTTCTTCACTATCAAGTTCGGCCTCTAGCTTCATGCTCTAAATTATCACGCAATAATGCAGTTTCTTCTCATTCCTTCCCTTGTGCAGATTTTTTCTTTGTTCCACAAGGCATATATATATTATATATATATATATATATATATATATATATATATATATATATATATATATATATATATATATATATATATATATATATATATATTAATATATCATCCCGAATGAGGGACATATACTTTCCTGTCAGATTAGTTTTGGAATAGTGATTCCAAACCTAAGAATGAGTAAACATTTTTATTTGTATTAATTGAGAACTTGCTCTTTAATGGGTGTACGTACATTAGAAAAGTTTCAATTCACAAGCTCTTACACAGAAAACATTATCAACTTCTGAATAATGTTGGAGCATGCACATGTTTCGATCACAGCTTTGCGTACAAACGTGAAATATACAAGGAAAGTCTTCACAAAAGAGAAAGTGTTTACAATACCAGTCACCCAGGTTGAAGACTTACTCGCGCGCGCGTTCACCCGCCAAGTCAAATTTCGGTTAGTGAATGAAAATGAAACGTTTATGTTTTTGTGTTAACATAAATTCAACTTGTGGCTCATACCTTTAATGATTAAAACACTACCCTCATATTAAGGCTATTAATACACAATGTATTTTTTTCTACGAGAAAGCACAAGCTTCTTGATGGGGTAAGTATATTAGGTGGAGCAAGGTCTTTATCTCCTTACTTCAAAAGTACAAGACTACAGGTGGCGGTGAGGTAGAATCAGCCAGGGCCAGTCTCCCTCTTGTGCTGGGAAAGGTATCCTGGACAAGGTGAGCCCCCGAGGCCAGTCTAGTACAGTACAACGAACCCACCACCACCATATTCGTCGACACGCTCTTTCTGATCCAGTTACCTCACACCACCTACAAACTACACATTTATATATTACAAAAACATTTATTGACGCTTTAGCTAAACAAAGTAAACATAGAGCATACTTATTATTTTGCATAAGCTAAAAGAACAAATGCTTCATGGTATCCTTGACGTGCATGTTAAAAATGAATCCATAAAACACACCATAGCCACCACACCTTGGGTTACACACACACTGGGGAGTACACATTAAAAAGAGCCGAGAGAGGAGAAGCAGGATTCCAGAGCACTCGCAGCTTTCACCCTACTTTAAATATAGAGAAGTGAAGTAACCCATCTTATGCTTTTAACTCACCTGTCATGCTTTATATATTGCCCTAAAGAATTACTGCTACCACTCCTCTCAAGCCATCATTAAATATTCGTATTTGAAAAAGGGTAGTATACCTGGAGTGGGATCTGGGTGATAACGTGGTCCAACAGGTTGTTGCTGGGAGCAGCCCACAGGCAATTATATTCCCTATAACCCAGTTGGTCCAGTGCTTTTGGCAGGAGTCGAATTTTCTCTCTAGACCATTTCTACTTTTGTACCGGCAATATTTCTGATGTCTGTTGGTAGGATACTGAATAGGCATGGAGCCTTTATGTTCATACAGTGTTTTCTTGTATCTATGGCACTTCTCTCCACTGGATCTAAACTGCATTTCCTGCCATACCTTTTGTATGTTATTTTACTGTGCAAATTTAGAGCCTTGTCTTCTTGTATCTTTCATGTTTAGAGTATATGATACCCCTCTCCTTTCCTTTCTAGAGGTTAAAGGTTGTCCCAATAGTTTAGGTGCTTTCTTGTGTCTGTGTGTACTGTATGTTCTCTGTATTCCGTCGATTTCAGAAATCTCTCCTGCTTGAAAGGGAAAGCGAGTTCCAAGGAGTATTCATGACGGGAGAGCACAAGTGATTTGAAAAGTAGTAGCATTGTGGTGGCATCCCTGGATTTGAACATTCTCATAATCAATCCAATCACTTTCCTGGTTAATGTTATATTCACTTCGTTATTCTCACTAAACGTTAGGAAATTTGACAACAATATTTCCATATTCTTTAAATGTTGTTTTTCTTCTATGATTATATCTGATTATGTCTTGTGTCCTGCATTTCATTTAAGTTCTTAATTTTTACCATACCTAATTATCTGGAAATTATCACTGTTTTAGATTGTTGTTTTAGATTCAGCCACTCAGAATAAAAAGTTCCAAGCAGCACGGGCTATGGTGAGCCCATCGTACTTACCTGGCACAGATGTGCTCAATTTATCACTGGTAATCATTATGTTATTTTCAGTTGCCAAATCGAAGACCATTGAAAACAGTTTGTATCTGCTTGATATCTGCTTGATGGGGTTCTGGGAGTTCTTCTACTCCCCAAGCCCGGCCCGAGGCCAGGGTTAACTTGTGAGAGTTTGGTCCACCAGACTGTTGCTTGGAGTGGCCCGCAGGCCCACATACCCACCACGGCCCAGCTGATCTGGAACTTCTCTTAGAAAACAGTCCAGTTTTCTCTTGAAGATATAGACAGTTGTTCCGGCAATATTTTTTATAGTCGCTGGGAGCTTTGTAGTTTTTCAATGTTGTCTACCAGAGTAATCCTAATGCTGTTTTTTGTATCTTCCGCAAAGGATGACACAAAGACTTGACTTTGTGTCATCAAAGGATGACACAAAGGATGACTTGTAATTTTGTCTATATCTGATACAAGAATGAGAAAAAGCAGTGGTGCAAGGACTGTGTCCTGGAGTACAGAGCATTTCATATTTATCAAATGCCTTTCGAAAATAGTGTATACAACATCTGCATTTTCTTTTTCTTTTAATGCTTCGGTGACCAGAGGTTAAATAATTGAAAAAAAAAACATAATCCCACTCTAAATCCATTCTATGTTGACCAGGGTTGTGAAGTTCATTGGTCTCCATAAAGCTGGAGATTTCATCCTGATCAATATTAATATATATATATATATATATATATATATATATATATATATATATATATATATATACACATATATATATATATACATATATACATATATACATATATATATATATATATATATATATATATATGTATATATGTATATATATATATATATATATATATATATATATATATATATATATATATATATATATATGTATATACTGTATATATATGTATATATATATATATATGTGTACATATATATATATATGTGTACATATATATGTGTACATATATATATATATATGTGTACATATATATATGTACATATATATATATGTGTACATATATATATGTACATATATATATATGTGTACATATATATATATATATATATATATATATATATATATATATATATATATATATATATATATATATATATATATGTGTACATATATATATATATATATATATATATATATATGTGTACATATATATATATATATATATATATATATATATATATATATATATATATATATATATATATATATATATGTACACATATATATATATATATATATATATATGTACATATATATATATATATATATATGTGTACATATATATATATATATATATATATATATATATATATATATATATATATATATATATGTGTACATATATATATATGTGTACATATATATATGTACATATATATATGTACATATATATATGTGTACATATATATATATATATATATATATATATATATATATATATATATATATATATATATATATATATATGTACATATATATATATATATATATATATATGTGTACATATATATATATATATATATATATATATATATATATGTGTACATATATATATATATATATATATATATATATATATATATATATATATATATATATATATATATATGTACATATATATATATATATATATATATATATGTGTACATATATATATATATATATATATATATATATATATATATATATATATATATGTGTACATATATATATATATATATATATATATATATATATATATATATATATATATATATGTGTACATATATATATATATATATATATATATATATATATATATATATATATATGTGTACATATATATATATATATATATATATATATATATATATATGTCGTACCTAGTAGCCAGAACGCACTTCTCAGCCTACTATGCAAGGCCCGATTTGCCTAATTAGCCAAGTTTTCATGAATTAATTGTTTTTCGACTACCTAACCTACCTAACCTAACCTAACCTAACTTTTTCGGCTACCTAACCAAACCTAACCTATAAAGATAGGTTAGGTTAGGTTAGGTAGGGTTGGTTAGGTTCGGTCATATATCTACGTAAGTTTTAACTCCAATAAAAAAAATTTACCTCATACATTATGAAATGAGTAGCTTTATCATTTCATAAGAAAAAAATTAGAAAAAATATATTAATTGAGGAAAACTTGGCTTATTAGGCAAATCGGGCCTTGAATAGTAGGCCAAAAAGTGAGTTCTGGCTATTAGGTACGACATATATATATATATATATATATATATATATATATATATATATATATATGCGCGCAGAATAACCACATGTGAAAAATAGAAAATGCTTAACGCGTTTTCGGCTAATTCGCCTTCATCAGAGCAAAGTAGAATGAAGATAAGATTGCTGATCAGACCTTTATATCCGCCTGGGCAGATCACCTGACCACCAAAAATAAGTGGAGGAAAGGAATTATAAGAAAGAAGGTAACTGCAGAAGGCCTATTGGCCCATACAAGGCAGCTCCTATTAATATCTCCAAGTGCCATACGTGTTAAATGATTGCTATATTGTTTTGACGTGCTATATTGAGGCTTAAATAGGGATCCAACTTGTACATACTGGGGCTCACATTAAGGCTGTTGATACAATGTTTGATCAGAGCAGACTCGATCACGTTTCGTTCAACAAAATCCTTACTTTTAACAATACATTTTGCCCCTGTGAAGTCGATAGAATGATTACATAAACTGGAATGTAAATACAATGCACTGGATTGCTGGGCTGTACGAACAGCATATGAATGCTGTTTTAAACGCGAGGAAAGAGATTTACCTGTCTGGCCGATGTAAACACATGCACACTCATTACAAGGGATGGAATACACACAACCTGCTACAGACGAGGGCGAGTTCTTAATTAACATGGACTTAACTGTATTATCAATACTGTATTATCAAATTATCAATTTGATAATTTGATTTTTTTTTCAAGGTTTCTCTTTGCTATTGTTGTAATGTATCAGAAAATTACAGAAAGAAAAAGAAAATGCAGGAGAGGTGAAAGGGATGTGAGGAGTTGTTAGGTGAGAGGAAAAGTTTAGGGAGAAAATGGATTGTGGGTAGACTTAAGAGAGACAGAGGAAGGTAAGTGGAAAGAGTTAGAAGGACTAGCATGAGTTAGTAGAGTACCAACAACTGTAAGCCTTTAATCATACCATTAATCAGTAAGTAAACTTCAGAGTGATCTTCCCTCTAGCTATCATAAGTCAAGACATGAATCCAAGATTAAAGGGATCAGAATTAAAGACATTTTAAAAGTAAGCTAAGCGATTATTAATTTACTATCTACTCATGAAAATTCAATCATATGGATATCATAACTTAACCTTGACTTTCAAATCCTGAATTAATGTTGATATTTGAGTCAACACACAAGAATTTAGAGCAACAAGGCTGACTGCCCCAGAAAATTACACAACATATAACTATATCTGGACATAATCAACCACAGATTAGAGAACTACAGTACTGTACTTAGATTCTGTGACAAATTTTTACTCAACCAGCAGATAACAGCCAATTAGGAACCAAAATATTCTAGACCTGGTCTTCACAAACAATGAAGACCTAATCAGGGACATTATGATCAATCATACCACAGGCTCACTGAAGTGCAAACTAACATCAATACTCAAAATATACCTAAAACAATGATCAAGCAAGAGGGGTTATTCAGTAAATTCAGTTTTAATAATAAAAGGATAGACTGCTTTTCTACTATGGGCACATTTGATGGTGGTTTTGTACCATGAATTTTGTTTAAGGTCCTCATTTTTACCATACTTGAGTACTGTACTTGGAATTTATAACTGTCAAACCATCATGTTATTTTCTGCTGCCCAGTTGAAAACATTATTAAATCTGCTTGTAGTTTTTCAATTTCTTCAGCAGAGGTAATTTTCATGCTGATTTTTGTGTCATCTGCAAAGGATGATACAAAGCTGTGACTTGTATTTTTTGTCTATATCTGATTTGAGAATAAGGAAAAGCAGTGGTGCAAGGATTATACCCTGAGGTACAGAGCTTTTAACTATGTTTGAACTCTATTTAATTTCGTTGACTGTTATTCTTTATGTTCTGTTTAACGGATACTTTAATATCCCATTACCGGTTATTCCCATTTACTTGATTTTGTGTGCTATCACTCCGTGGTCACATTTATCTAATACCTTTACTAAGTCCATGTATACTGTACCACATCTGTATTTTGTTTTTCTTCTAATGCCTCGGTGATTTTGTCATAGTGGTCAAATAGCCGAGATAGGCATGATCTTCCAACTCTAAATCCATGTTGTCCTAGGTTTTGGAGGTCATTGGTCTCCGTGAAACTGGCAACTTGATTCCTGATCACTCTCTCAAATACTTTTATTATGTGGGACGTTAGTGCAACTGGTCTATAATTCTTAGCTAATGATTTGCTTCCTCCCTTCTGTAGAGGGGCTATGTCTACTGATTTAAGCGGATCTAGTATTTCCCCCAGTGTCCAAGCTCTAACTCCACATTACACCGAGGACTTGTGTTACTGGCACTTGTGCATTTCTTTATAAATATTGAAATCCATTAATCTGAACCCGGGGCCGAGTGCATGGGCATGTTGTCAATTTCTCTTTCAAAATCTGCCTTGCTTGTGTTGATGTTGATTATACAGTAATATTTGGGGTTTGGATATCATGCATACAGAGGTTGTCCAGATCTTCCACTTTCATGCTGTTTATTGGGGTGCTACACATGTCCTCATATTGCTTTTTTAAGATTTCACTAATTTCTTCGACATCCTCTGTGTACGAACCTTCACTATTCCTTCTTTGTAGAGGAAGTCATGTCTGCTTAAGAATTTCCTTTATTTTTTCTTCTTTTGTAGTGTCGTCTGCTTTCTTTTTCTATGTTGGACCTCTTTTTTTTTTTTGGCTTTCCACAAAGGAACATGTTTCAGACAAACTTTATATGATACGTAAGTCAGTTGTGGTTGTTTAGGATTCTTGTGTGGGATTTTTATTACTTAGAACAATTTCCCATTGAATATTTGTAAGTTCCCTGTTTATTTTGTCCCAGTTTATTCTTTTATTAAAATTGAATTTACTGAATAACCCCCTCACTTGATCATTGTTTTAGGTCTATTATGACTATTGATGTTAATTTGCACTCCAACGAGCTTGTAATCTAAAACACTGAAACATTATACAGAAATAAGCAGGAACTCATCCCCCATATACAGTATACCTGCTTGATGGGGTTCTGGGAGTTGTTCTACTCCCCAAGCCTGGCCCAAGCCCAGGCTCGACTTGTGAGAAGGCTTGGCTCGATTTGATATAGTACGGGAAAGTCTAAATGGAAGTACTGTACTCTGTATATATTAGATTTAAGATTATGTTATAAATAATACTGGCAATACATTACTGTACTACATTACAAAATGTAGTATACCATGTACTCACAAGACCACTATGTACTAGAGTAAATTGCTTGATAAATAGAAAAGCAAGAAAATTTGTTATGTACCACAACAAATTGCATGAGTTTACCTATCAGTAAATACAGGGGGGAGAGATCCAGCACTTTATGGCCCGCATCCTAGCCATTTATATTTACACCTACTGTAATTACCTCTCTCAACATTAACCTTTTCATCATATTTTTCTGAAAGTTGTGAATGAAACAGGCTTCAGCATCCTCTTCCTTCAATGCATTCCACTTGCCAACCACCCATATAAGGAATGAGAACTTTACTGCATGTCCAGCTTTCACCGACATCCCACTTGTCCAAACATTTTAATTTAAATTGGCCTCCTTTGTCCACTTGTATTGCCCTCAAGATCTTGTGATCTAAAGATTTTGATCGATTGTTGCTGCTGGAGGCGGCTAGTTTATTATGCACTCCATATTCATCCTGTGAGCAGTAGCGCAAAAAGCATTAGAGGGCACAAAAGGTCTTTATCAGCCCTCAATGGAGATTATTACATAAACAATTTCATCTATCCTTCACACTTTATAATTACAATGTCAGCTAGTTACAGAGAATGTTCTATTTTAAGATATATATATTTACAGCAAGTCATAATACATTAATGGTAGGTCTTATCGCTAATACTGTACATAATTATTTGAGCAATGTAAATATTACAGTCGTATGGAAGCTGCTGTTTACTATTAGTCTTCACAATACACTACTTGTTTCTTAATCTTATATGTCCATTTATCTACTGGGAGCGAAATATGGATACACTGTAGTGCAAGGATTTCAGGTATTTTATCCTTAGTAATAAGATAGGTTGCCATATCATACAACACGAGTTTAGATTTATCTCTAAAAGGCTCAATTTTACTACAATTCAAGATATAGTGTTCGAGTGTGCGTGTTCCTATCTTTGTCCACACACTTTACACTTTACTTCATCTAGATCCCTATACAAGCTGAACTGCTAGAGATACTTGTAGCCAAGTCTTATTTGACCTGTGACGTCTGTTGGTCTGCTGATTTTGTTACTTGCCCCATACACACGTTTTACTTCACACATTTCATTGTGATAAACAATGGATCTGCTAGTTCCAGTTTGCACTGTTCCACTTCCTTCAAATTCATCTAGGAGTTCTCGTCTAATGACACTTTTAAGGGACCTATTTGATAACTCAAGCTAAATGTTACCCTATTTTCTCCATTTCTTCTCTAACTCTAAGGCCATGATGGCAAGTTTTCTCAGCCTGTTATAGTTAAGGCCTCGCAACTGTGGTATAGTGCTAATCTAGTCGCAAACTTTCAAACTTTCTCAAGTATCTGTTTATGAAACAATCTTGAGAAAGTTTCAGTATACATGGAACCTATAAAGTATAGGTTCCATGCTGGTGCTGCATACTCAAGTAATCGTCTTACACAGGCAGTGTGTACGGACTTCAATGTCTCGTTTAGATTCTTAAATGACACTCTTATGTTTACTAACTTCCTTTACACTGATACTGTTATCCTGTTCACATGAGCTTCTGGTATTAGTGTTGAGATTACATCTACTTCCAGGTCTTTTTCTTTTATCATCTCTTGTAATTGCCTTCTCCTTATGGTGCAGTTAAATACAGGTCGCCTACCTTCTTTGTCCATTTTCATTACTTTACACTTACTGTACTGTACTGTACGTATTTGGATTAAATACCAGCTGCCATTTATCGCCCATCTCTTGAAGTTTGTTAGTCTTCTTGACAAACTACAGTTCTGTTCAGTTCTTACTTTCCTCATTCACTTTGCCTCATCTGCAAACATGGACATGTACAAGCTCACTGCATCAGTGAGGTCATTTACATCATTTAACAAGAGCAATGATCCTAGAGCTCCATGGAACACCACTTTCCACTCCTCTCCAGTCTGACATATGATCTCTGACCATGACTATTTCCTATCTGTCAAATGTTCCTGTACTCAGTCCCATGCCTTTCTAGTTATCAAAGCTTTTAGGAGCTTCAAAAACTTTATTTTAATACAGTACTGTAATGTAAGACTGTAATAATGAAATTTTAATTTATTTTGCAATATGTAATACTGTAACCATTTTTGTAAATGGCAATGAGCTAGTCAGACAAAGGACTTCCAGTAGATGTAGTATACATGGACTTTGCTAAAAATTTTGATATGGTATCACATGAAAGACTGACAATGAAATTACAAGCACCTAGAATAAATGGTAGAATGCAAAAACGAATAAAACAATGGTTAAAACAAAGAAAGCAAAGGATCATCCTAAATAGAAATGCATTTGACTGGAGAAATGCGAGTGGGGTACTGCAAGGTTCCATTTTGGGGCCAACCCTTTTTGTCGTATACATCAATGACGTAGATGAGCATATTACAAGCCACACCAACAAATTTACAGATAAGACATGATAAAGTAGGAAGTGAAAATGACACCGAGGCCTTTCAAGAAATCTACATGAACCCCTTAAATAGTCTGAAGACTGGCAAATGCCTTTTTATTATCAAAAAATGCAAGACCTTCCATGTAGGACATAACACTGTACATCACAACTACCAAATCAACAACATTGCTCTGGAGCAAATTGATGAAGAAAAGGACCTTTGAGTCAGAATCCACCTCTCACTGAAAATTGCATAACAATTTTGCAGTAGAAAGGAAATCTTTTAAGTTACTTTTAACTAATCTTAGTTTTTAGGAGTTGCAGTAAACAGATCCAACCAAACTCTAGGAATAACAAAATGAACCTTTGACTGAAGGAAAAGAAGGTACTTATTCACCTGAATAAATCCTTAGTAATTCCCCAAGTGTACAGTAATTACCTAAGTGTAGTTAGAGTATGAGTAATTACCTAAGTGTAATTACCTAAGTGTAGTTACAGGATGAGAGCTACGCTCGTGGTGTCCCGTCTTCCCAGCACTCTTTGTCATATAACGCATTGAAACTACTGACGGTCTTGGCCTCCACCACCTTCTCACTTAACTTGTTCCAACCGTCTACCACTCTATTTGCGAAGGTGAATTTTCTTATATTTCTTCGGCATCTGTGTTTAGCTAGTTTAAATCTATGACCTCTTGTTCTTGAAGTTCCAGGTCTCAGGAAGTCTTCCCTGTCGATTTTGTCAATTCCTGTTACTATTTTGTATGTAGTGATCATATCACCTCTTTTTCTTCTGTCTTCTAGTTTTGGCATATTTAATGCTTCTAACCTCTCCTCGTAGCTCTTGCCCTTCAGTTCTGGGAGCCACTTAGTAGCATGTCTTTGCACCTTTTCCAGTTTGTTGATGTGCTTCTTAAGATATGGGCACCACACAACAGCTGCATATTCTAGCTTTGGCCTAACAAAAGTCATGAACAATTTCTTTAGTATATCGCCATCCATGTATTTAAATGCAATTCTGAAGTTAGAAAGCATAGCATAGGCTCCTTGCACAATATTCTTTATGTGGTCCTCAGGTGATAGTTTTCTATCTAGAACCACTCCTAGATCTCTTTCTTTATCAGAATTCTTTAAAGATTTCTCACATAATATATAGGTTGTGTGGGGTCTATGTTCTCCTATTCCACATTCCATAACATGACATTTATTAACATTAAATTCCATTTGCCAAGTGGTGCTCCATATACTTATTTTGTCCAGGTCTTTTTGAAGGGCATGACAGTCATCTAAATTTCTTATCCTTCCTATTATCTTAGCATCATCAGCAAACATGTTCATATAATTCTGTATACCAACTGGTAGATCATTTATGTACACAATAAACATCACTGGTGCAAATAAGTGCTACACTCGTAGTGTCCCATCTTCACAGTACTGTCGTATAACTCTTTGAAACTATCTCCACCACCACCTCACTAAGCTTGTTCCAACTGTCTACCACTCTGTGCAAAAAAAAAAAAAAAAAAAAAAATCCTAATATTTTTTCAGACCCATTCTTTCCTTAGCTTAAATCTGTGTCCTCTTTGTGAAGTTGCTGGTATCAAGAATTCCTCTTTTTTTTTTTTAATTGGTCGATTCCTATTTCACCACCACCACTTGCGTTACTACTGTATATCCAAGTACTGTATGGAGTTATTGTATCCATCTTCATGAAGTTCAACACTGGGAGACAAAACTCATTCCAGAACACAGACAAATCACATTATCGTGATATATCAATAAACAAATTAACAGGATCTGTGATGAGGGTTCAAACCTATGCGCTGGGAGTTCCCAGAATTGTGTGAAACCCTGGTTCAGCTTCAGTGGAAGCCTCGGGATCCTTGTGGGTGCAGTAGTACCCAAGGTTGCAATTCTTTTACCATGTTATGGTGCAGTCGACTAGTGTGTGCCTGAGTACACCCAGCACAACACTGAGGCAACTCACACAAGAAATGGTTCAGGGCCACAAGGTTAACAACATTACAAACCAGACATGAGGGGGCTGATCTCATCAAAACTTTCAAAATACTGAACAATTTGGAGGATATTCATTCAAACCAATTCTTTAAATAATCTTATGAAACATGAACAAGGAACAATGGTTTCAAGCTCAACAAGCCACAATGTAGGGCAGAAAACAGGAGATGCTTTTTCACCCATAAGGTTATAAACCGATGGAACCACCTACTCGCTAAAGTTGTAAATGCATAAACACTGCTGAAATTCAAATCAAGTTCAATAAAATCATCAGGGCAAATAGGGAAACTGACAAGCTGCTGACTTCTTGTCCACTAGAGATATGATGGCTCTCTGGTAAAACTCAAGATAAATTCTGGTAGGCCCAGAAAAATAGAAACTTCCAATCCAATTGGTGCAGATACAATCACCCTTAATATTAGTATCTATTGTCTCATACTGTTAACAAAATTTGGCCTAGCTTCCAGTAACATGAAGCTAATTTGTAAACTTTGCCCCAAAAGGCTAGTTGAGCAGCGCCACCAATTCTGTGAGTGAACATACTGCCATTGCAGCAGGTACAACACCCCAATAGTAAGAAAACCTGCTGGGTTGTTCATCCTGTCACTTGTACCCAGACACAGTTGGGACTTGCTTAAATTAACTAGCTCAAGAGAACAACTTATAAAATATGAAGATTAACATTTGCCAACCCCTACAATTATGTTATCTTGCAGGTGAAAAATACAAGAATCTTTTTTAAGAACAGTAATCAAATCACTTCATGGAAAGAAGTATTCAATTGATTCAATCACTTGCAAGCTAAATACGATATGCAGTTTAATTCTTATTTTCCCTCTGTTACACACATCAGATGATTAGGCCTAATGGTTCAGAGAGAGATGTCCCAGTAGCTAGAGTTCCAGATTCAGACTAGAAATGAACCATAAAATGAAGCAAAATTTGATAAAACAATTAGTGTTTGTCATTTTTTTATTTTATTTATATACAAGAAGGTACATTGGGTTTGTGAGAATACATAGCATAGTATTTACAATCTTGTAAAGCCACTAGTACGTGCAGCGTTTCGGGCAGGCCCTTAATCTAACAGATAATTTTAAGTAGGTAAATTCTAGCAGAATTAATAAAATGATAACAGATACATTGCATGAAAAAAAATGAGAGAGAGATTAGTAAGTATATTAAAGCTGATTGATTACATTGACAGCTTGATTGGTAATTTAAACAAGATTAATAGGCACCATATAGCAGATTGATAGCACATACCTGTATAAGAGGACAGCAATGATCTTATAAATGATAGCAATGATCTCATAAATACAAGTACAGTACTGTACAGTCACTTCCTCCAGCCACTTCTGTCCAGCCATGTATGTCCCTCACCCTACCCAGTGCAATGTTCACATCCCCCAACTCCCCAAATTTTATCACACAACAGCAAGATTTGCCATCAATTTACACAAGGTAAACAAAACAGAATCCAAATACTGTACAGTACAAAGTTTTACTACTCCCATGTGCATGAAACAAATTTACAGGTACTGCACAGGAAGGCAAGCCTCGAAAGGCTGTTTAATCATATAGGTTTTGGATTTTCTCCATCTCTACATTGATGATTTTATATAAGAGTAAATAAGTACACTGCACTAAGCCATGTAAAATGCGACAAGTTAGGTCAGTCAAAGGCTGTCTGTCTGTCTCCCTGGGTGATCAAGTCACCCTAGGGTACGTATTTTAATATTATGGTCGAAATTACAGATTATCCTCAGGGTAAATGAACCTACTACTGTTGATCCCTATACAGTATATTACTACAAATAAAAGCCTACATCAAAATCAATTCGAAACCAGATTAACGCTAAACACGCCAATCTTTGGTATTTTACTCAGCGGGTCAGTTTTCAAAACGTACCACGGATAAATTTGTTGACGTAACAATATCAACAAAACTACATAGCAGAAGAAGTTATTACAACATCATGACGTCAGACCTGAGCCTACCAATCTCCATGCCAGAAACTCGCTCCGGAACACTCCCAGCCCTCAGTTTCACACCACCATAATATCAACCTATATGAAAACAACTAATATTTTACCTTATTATGTCGATGTAGGAACACCTATCAGTCATTCCTCGCACCAATGAACACAAACTTGCACGGTAACATTATTATGGGAGCACAAACACTAGACAAAGTCAGTCTCAACATGACCAGACACACAGCTACACCACCACTTCTACCCGGTGACCTCACACTTAACACTACCTGGTAACTTCCTCTCTCAACGTTTGCACTACTGGCTTGGACCTGTTGTCTGTCATACGATTCATCTGTGTACCTCCTCCTCCTGTGTACTACCTCGTGCCAAAAACGTCTGCCTAACTTGCAATATTAACAAGTGGAATTATGACTACCATACACAATGTGTTCTTCAAGCACGATATGGAAACTTGACATTTTTGGATCGTTGTAGATCAGTCGGAAATTGGCTATACTGTACATAATTTGCAATATTATACATAATTTTGAAATATTGAATATTTCCAGTTAACAATTACGTAAGATTGTTGGTATAAGGGAGACGATTTATAAATACAGTAGTGAGAAAACACGTACAAACAAAACAAAATAATAATAAACGCTAGTTGGTAACGTGGATCAGCTGGTCTGCCTCCACCATCAATGTGAGACCAGTGAATTATAGCGCTCTTAGAGCAGTAGTACACCAAGAACGTCAAGAAAATCTTGTAGATCTGAGGCAAAGTGAAATCGACACCAGTAATTCCATCTATCATCATACTATCATGCAACAGGAGCCACACATCTATAATTCATCCAATAAAATCAGCAGACTTCTAGATGTTACTACTGCTCGGCTTAGACTCTCTTACAAGTATCTCTGGGAATTCTCATTATCTGCCGATGTATACCTGACCAAATGTAAACTGTGTCAACAAAATTACTCGTACACCCTCCGTCACTATGTGATGGAGTGTTAAAAGATACGTGAATTAAGAGACAATTCTATAACCAATGTTCCAACGATGTGTAAATATTTCATTCAAAATGATCTGCTACCAGAAATTTTAGCCAAATATCCCCAGTTTGCTAACTGTAGGTAGTAACTAAGTGATTGTAACCTATCCACGCTGCCCACTGGATGGGGGGCGGTGTGCAGGACAAACATATCAATTAAGACACTAGCTTTACGTATGTCAGTTGCTTAATTTAGAAGTTGTACTGGTGGTTGATCTCGAACCCATTGATGATGTGACGACGTGTATTGAATTTTGCAACTAACTCATCAAGATAGTAATTTTCTTAACTAAATGAATTCTGGGGTTCAGTCACTTCAAACTGAAGTGACTGTAGTATCTTGTACTACCCACTTCCCCAATATTAGTACTTAAAACCTATATCCTTACCAGTGTAATCACCACTGTCAACTTATTATGTAGTTATTTGTTGATATAAAAACCTTGCTGCAGCTCATCAAGATTGTAACTTGCTTAGTTAAATGAATTGTGGGGTTCAGACCCTGAGCCCATTTATGTGCCTCTGTAACCCTTTCCACTACCGCCCACAAGATGGGTATGGGGTGCATAATAAATGAACTAACCTAAACTAACTGGTAATCTCTGGAGGAATGATTGTTCTACTAGAAATTTCTTTGTTGTCAACAGTTACGCTTCATAAAGCGTTTTTATGTGAAACATCGGGGCCATCTATGACGATAGTATTAATTTCTATCAATCAATATTAAAAAAAACTACAGCATACATGCATTGTATTGTTACAAACGTTATGAAATGTGTTAATAAATGTTTGCAATACCACAAATTTCAGGCAGATTCTAAAGATAACTAAATTTTGTTATTATACATAACAGTATTTACAGGGGGGTTATAAATATATATAATATTTCGTTTTGTTGAGGATAGGTAGCTGAGTATATAATTAATAATAAATAATATTGTCGGGGACAGACAGCCTGTGCTAAACTTATTATCAAGGTTCCCCAAGGATTAATTACTGATACTCTCATGAATACAACTTCACAACAGTTGACTAACTCCCGAGTACCACCCATTTACTGACAGGTGAACAGAGACATTAGGTGAAAGGAAACGTGCCCAACTAGTTCTGTCCCGCCCAGGATTCCCGATTATGAGTTTAAAACGGACACAATTGTTCTACCAATCTTAGGACATATGTATATATGTTGTACCTAGTAGCCAGAATGAAATACTTGGTCTACTATGCAAGGGGCGATTTGCCTAATAAGCCAAGTTTCTGAATTTATAGATTTTTCAGTATTTTTTCTTATGAAATGATAAAGCTATCCATTTCCTTATGTATGAGCAATTTTTTTTTAAATTTGAGTTAAAACTAACGTAGATATATGACCGAACCTAACCAACCTTACCTAACCTAACTAAATCAATAATTTATGTTCTTAATATATCTAAATCAATAATTTATGTTCTTAATATATCTAAATCAATAATTTATGTTCTTAATTTAATATATGTTCTTAATATAATATATTAATAATTAAAATAAACCAATTGGAAACAATTTATTAAAAATAAAGAAAATCACTCGGCCTATTAGGCAAATCGGCCCTTGCATAGTAGGCCGAGAAGTGCGTTCTGGCTACTAGGTACGACATTGTTTCTTTATCTTAGGTTTAGACTAGTTTACAGAACATAATTATGTTTCCAACGACCCCAAAGACGCATTCATAAATGTTAAAATGCTGTTCATTCAAAACAGGCATTTTCTAAAATATAAATTAATATTATTATATTTTGAGCATATTTAGGCATTGGTTAGGTTAGGCTAGGTTAGGTTAGGTGTTTAGGTTCTGTTGGCGATTATTTGTATTTGTAGCAAGTGGGTGAAGCATTTACAGCAACCCGTCCTCAGACCAAGTCCATTCCATCCAGCGGTTAACCCTAAAGGCGCATTCATCCATTTTAACATGCTGTTCATTCAAAATAGGAATTTTCTCAAATATAAATTAATATTGTTATATATTAGCATAGTAATCATATGTAGTCATTGGTTAGGTATGGTTAGGTGTTTAGGTTCTGTTGGCGATTATTTGTTTTTGAAGTACGCGGGTTAATCATTTACAGCGTTGTGGTTTGAACAAAATTCGTCAGTGAAGCACTTGTTCCGGAAGTGTTCGAACGTCATCAGTTGTGAGTCGTGTGTAAACCGTTTTTCATTCATTTGGGGCTTTGGCGGGTGCATGGAATCACTTTTGGGTCTTTGTTTGGAGGACGCATGGAATCATTTTTCGGTCTTTGATTGGAGGACAGGCTGGAGCACCAGATGCGCACAGCTAAACCAGCCCGTTCTCTAAACAAAGACCCAAAGTCCATTCCATGCAACCGCCAAACCCCGTTTATGAATGAAAAACGGTTTACAGACGACTCACAACAGATGACGTCTAAACACTTCCGGAACAAGTGGTTCGCTGACGACTTTTGTTCGAACTACAACGCTGGAGGCGATGAGTCACAATAACGTGGCTAAAGTAAGTTGACCAGACCACACTAGAAGGTGAAGGAACACGACGTTTCGGTCCGTCCTGGACCATTCTCACAATCGACTTGAGAATGGTCCAGGACGGACCGAAACGTCGTCGTCCCTTCACCTTCTAGTGTGTGGTCTGGTCAATCTACAACACTGGAACTGCTTCACCCACGTACTACAAATACAAATAATCGCCAACAGAACCTAAACATCTAACCTAACCAGTGCCTAAGTATGCACAATATGCTAATATATAATATTAATTTATATTTGAGAAAATTACTATTTTTATTGAACAGCAGGTTAAAATAGATGAATGCGTCTGTGGGGTCGACCACTGGATGGAATGAACTTGGTCTGAGGACGGGCTGGTTAAACACTATCACAATGCTAAACGTGCTTGATTTTTACAAAGAATAACAATTCAGATTATTATTTTTTTGTACCAGTGTTCCACAAAACTAATTTCCATGAGTTTGTTAATTGTCAGCAAAGGAATTTATAAAGTGTAGGCTAGATGATAGATGAAGACAGCTGAGAGGACAGCGCTTCGGATTCGTAGTCCTGAGGTTCGGGGTTCGATTCCCGGTGGAGGCGGAAACAAATGGGCAGTTTATTTCCCCCTGATGCCCCTGTTCACCTAGCAGTAACCAGGTACCTGGGAGTTAGACAGCTGCCGGGCCGCGGGGACGCTAAACCCCGAAATCATCTCAAGATAACCTCAAGATAGGGACATTAATGAGAATTTGAAAGATGTATTGGTACACAACAACATTTATACTTCAACTTGGGATAACTAAGCGAAAACTGTAGGCACCTCTCTATCGTTCGTTATCATTACGAGATCCAACAGAATTCAGTACCACTAGACAACACCCCCCCCCCCGGCCACATCCTCGCAAGCCGTAGCTAGTTAATTAAGTATTCCTGGCCACAGCATCCGTGGTGATCGACCCCGTCAGCGTCTCGTCGTCATAGCAACGCACCAAGTTGTCTCCCAATGCTGTTGCCATCAACTTTAAGATAAAACATTAAACCTGTATTCTACGAAAACAGTTCAGCCAGTGACTACGATTCGAGTTATATTGGTTTGTTCAATATAGGAAAGATAATTTATGATAAAAATACTCTATGAAAATGGGGTGTTGAATAATTATTTAAAATTAATTTCTGACGTATAGGCAACGCCATTGAAAGTATCCAAGGTACAGCCTTCCCGCTGGCCAAGTACGGACACGCATCGCCCGCGGCGCAAATGATTTAGTCTGATTGTTTTTCCACTCGACCTCGATTGATCTTTGTTCCTAAGAGATTCCACGCCTAACCTACCTTCATGTGTTATGTGTAAATCGGAAACTGAGCAAGAACAGTTGCAAATTGTTGCATTTGTGTAGGACTGTAGGTGACAAAAGTTGCAATGTTTACAACACCTCCCCCAAACCATGGAAGGAGCACCAATTTCCCCCACCCCTAGCCCCACTGTCGGCAAAGCATCCCCCTCCCACCGCTACACAGCCTCCTCAAAATACTAATCCAACCCACACATTTGTTGATTTGTTCACTAATCCAACCCTTTTTTACCATTAGTATTTCACAAACGCTAATACTAGACTATTCATTATAAGTATATGCTAAATGTGGCATCTTTTTAAGAATAATGACTAGCTCCCGGCACTTTAATGAGCTCAGAACCGAATCCAAAATTCAGTTATTGTAACTGGCTTAGGTAAAGTTTTGGGTTCAGTCCTGACCCCCCATTATGTGCGCTTCTCTAGCCTTTTCCACTGCTGACCAAACGATGGGAATGAGGGTATATAATAAATTAACAAAATCGGTATGACTCATAAACATTTGTTATAAAAAACACATGGGGAAAATTTAACATACTATATGATGACCAAACCGCACATCAGAACATGGACAAACGACAATGTTTCGGTCCGTACTGGACCATTATCAAGTCGTGTGATGATAACGACTTCACACGACCTGATAATGGTACTTTCGCAGTGGTTTCTTGCAGTCTGTTGAGTGCTTTTGACACTGCGCGCACTCACGCACGTAAACATACTGTGCGAACATATATGTGATTGACTGATGAAGATTAAGCCACCCAAGAGGTGGCACGGGCATGAATGACCCCGTAAACATATATTTGTAATAAGACAATGTTAAATATTCAATAGAGCGCGCCATTGTAAATGACTTGTTTAGAGATGAGGTGATAGACGGAGGGAAGCTCCGAGCATTACCCGGCCGCATCGATCCCGCCCACTATTATGTTCTCCTCCAGCCTGGCTGCCGTACACTGTAAACCACCTGCTCTTATTGCCAAGGGATTCTCTATTTAACATACACCATAACGGTTTACTGTCTGCTTCTTCGATTACTCTCCCTCTTATAGTACGTTGCAGGATAATAATAACTAGCATAAAATACTTTAAAGAGTCTTATTAACGTGTTTATTGATGTCCGCTAAGAACATATTTCCCTTGCCTAATATCTATTCTTAATACCTATGATATATATCATAGGTATTAAAATTATTTTAAAATTATAAATCACGTATAACTTAATACATTATGTTTGAAGAATGTAATAATGCTACTAGTCAATAAAATCCCTCGATACATTTTGCTTCAACCATAATCGTACGTCTGGCAGAGAAGGCTGGTGCTGGTAGCAAAAGTGAAGCCGCCCTTATATAACCCAACGAAAATGGCACTGCAGTAAGTCCACTACGGGCTCACTATAGCCCGTGCTACTTGGAACTTTTTGTTCAGAGTAGCTGTATCTAAAACAACAACGGCACTGTAGTCACAGTTACAGCCCCGCTCCTGTGCCAGGTAAGTCCACCATAGCCCGTGCTACTTGGAACTTTTTGTTCCCAGTAGCTGCATTTAAAACAACAACACTGCAGTAGTCGGCCACGTGACCCGATAACATGCTGGTCGTCGGCCATGTGACTATGCAGGAACTTGCTTCAAGCATTTTATATTTCATGAATAAAAAAAAATCATAATTGGGTGTGGGCAAGAGGGGAAAAGAAAGAAACAGATAAAAAAGAAAGGGAAAGATTCCCCTATCTCGCCCAGTTTCATGGACAACCAGAAGTTGGCAACAACCAACCAACAAGAAGTTGGTGCTCAGATATCAACAACCTAGCATGTTGGCTGTGTCAATTCCATGAATATTACTACATAACAGATCAGTCATTCTTAGATTGACTCGCATTTATAACATATTTGCTTGATAGAGATGCGTGAAATCAATCGACCAGGGAGGCCTGGTCGAGAACCGGGCCGCGGGGACGTTGAGCCCAGAAATCATTGCAAGGTAATATTATAAAAGTTTTGGCACAGCTTCATCCTATTACTAACATACATATCTAATGAATTTCGACCTCCTGGGCTGAGATACCTCCTTACATTGTGGCTACCTTGTGTAGATTACGGGGAACAACGGCCCCGCGGCCCAGTCTCCGACCAGGCCTCCCAGTTGGTATGGTCAACCAGGGTGTTGACCACATGCTGAACTCTGCATCTATCTGAACATTGGAACATTTGATAATTATACTGGACCTGTACCCAATATTTATTATGTAAAGCACCTGTATCCCCTTCTGTGGTTTAGTGCTTAATAACTCGATACATTTACTATAGCAGCTTTCTTATCCTTTCAAAGTAAGAGAGACGTAAACGTGTGGAATTACCTAAGTGTTGGTACAGGATGAGTTACGCTGGTGGTGACCCATCTTCCCAGTACTCTTTGTCCTATAACGCTTTGAAACTACTGACAGTTTTGGCCTCCACCACCTCACTTTAACTTGTTCCAACCGTCTAGCACATGCTGAACAGAAATCACAATAGCGTGATATATCAAATGAACAAATCCACAAGGGCCGTAATAAGGGTTCGAACCTACGTCCGGGATGTTCCTAGACGCACCTTAGTCGACTGCGCCACAACATGGTAAAAGAATTGCAACCTGGAGTGCTACTGCCCTCACAAGGATCCCGCAGCGTCTCCGAAGCACAAACCGGGGTTTTACACAATTCCACCCATGCACCCAGGCTCGGTCAATTAGATATGCTGCCTCTTCGCCCTTCAATACACAAAAAAATCACAATAGCGTGATATATCAAATGTATTGAAGGGCAAAGAGGTAGAATATCTGGTTGACAGAGCCCGGGTGCATGCGGGGAATTGTGTGAAACCCCGGTTTGTGCTTTGGAGAAGCTGCGGGATGCTTCTCCAAAGCTACTGTTTCGGGCAGTAGCACTCCAGGTTGCAATTCTTTTACCATGTTGTGGCGCAGTCGACTAAGGCGCGTCTGGCAACATCCCGGACGTAGGTTCGAACCCTCATCATGGCCCCATGTGAATTTTGTAAGTGATCATAACAGCTCTTTTTTTTCTTCTATCTTCTAGTTTTGGCATATTTAATGCTTCTAGCCTCCCATAACTTTTTTTTTCAGTTCCGAAAGCCGTTTTGTAGCATGCCCATGCACCTTTTCCAGTTTATTGCTGTGCTTCTTGAGATATGGGCACCATACAACTGCTGCATATTCCAATTTTGGCTTCAAAATAAGTCATGAACTTATTGTGAATAAGTATTTATTCACTTCAATACACACAGAAATCACAATACTTATTGACAAATACTTATTGACAATAAGTCAATAAGTATTTCACCATCCATGCAATTAAAAACAAGTCTGAAGTTGGAAAGCCACGCATACGCTCCTCTCACAATGTTCTCTTATGTTCCTCTGGTGAAAGTCTACTATCCAAAACCACCCCTATATTTCGTTCTTTATTAGTTCTTTAATTCCTTTTCACATAATTTGTAAGTTGTGTGTGGTCTATTTTCTCCAATTCCACATTCCGTAACATGAGACTTGTTCACATTCCATTTGTCACATATCGCTCCAAGCACTTATTTTATCTAGATCAATTTGAAGGGCATGACAATCGTCTGCGTCTGCTATCTTCCCCAGTATCTTTACGCTGCTTAATACTGTCACTATGGCGGCATGTTCACTTACAGCATAAGTGGCACTGCCCAATACTGTCACTATAGCGGTGTGTTCACTCACCAGATGAGTGGCGCTGCCCAATACTGTCATTATGGCGGTATTTCACTCACAGCATGAGTGGCGCTGCCCAATAAACTCGCCCTTCGGGGCAAAATTAATATTAAATTAATTGGCGAAGATGGGGGCAGTTATGACATACTCAGTGCACTATGTGAAGTTTCGAAGAATCCACAACCCCATCTCTTCAATAAATCATACTCAAGTAGAGTGTTGCCAACACAATGGAAACTTACAGTAATTGTCCCCGTACCGAAACCCATAGATCCTGGCAATAACAGGCCAATCAGTCTCGTATCTTGTGCTATAAGATGTTTGAAAGAATTATTCTAAATTGCCTCTGATACAAAATAAAGGAATACTAGAGGAAGGGCCAATCGACTTGAGAATGGTCCAGGACGGACTGAAACGTCGTCGTCCCTTCACTTTCTAGTGTGTGGTCTGGTCATTACTAGAGGAAGGGCTTAACGAATTTGGTAAATGGCGGAGCACAGTTAATTGTACAGTAAATTAAATTGTCAACCACACTATCGTGAAAATAAACATTTCATTCACCTGGGCACTATAAGATTCGAACCGCTGACCCCGCGAGTGTGAGGAAGAAGCTCATAACAAGGTCAATAGACCTACTTTACGCTCGTGGGGTCTGCAGTTCGAGCCTCCTAGTGCCCAGGTGAATGAAATGTATAGTAAATTATTTAGCCAGTGACACAGTAAAGTTTCATCAAACCAGGAAAATACCCATCCAAACCTGCGTCGAAGAGACCTATCTCTTTTCTATCATGTCTCAGTAAAGTCATGGAAAGGCTAGTACATACTCGCCTCCAATGATAACCTGAGTATATTATTATTTTACCGTCACTTCAAACTGGATTTCGACAGCAATGCTCCACACTTTATCACATACTCTGCCTTGTACATGAAATCCGCACCTCTCTTAGAAGCAGTAACTTTTGTATGAATACCAAAATAACATCTCAAGCAGGGATGGCAGTTGCCAAACCAACTATCTATTTTCACAGCTGAATTATATGCCTTATACCAAGCTCTCCAAATAATCACAACATTACCAGTTGGGGCATATATACAAACTGTAGTGACCCCTAAGAATGCGATTCAAGCAATTATGTACTCTTCTACAACATGGAAAGAGTTTGTTTACCCATGCCTTCAACTTCCTCATAAACATCGATTGAACAGTTATAACACCTCTTTCCAATGGGTCCCGACACATTGTGGTATACTTCATAATGAACTAGTAGACCAACTAGCCAAAGCGATACACAACACGCCTCACATTACCCGTCATCCAATTCCTCATGTTGCACGTAAAGAAGCCTTCAAAGATACCATCACTCAAGTTTTTGTAATGAAATGGAAAAAGTCATGCTCACCTTTGTACTATGGGCCCATAAAAAAAAATAGGAAACTTGGAAACATGTCAGATATAAAAGCAGAGAAATTGATAACGATGACCAGATTAAGGCTGGGGACACACCAAACTGGCAGCACACAGCTCTAAATATAGAACAGACATTACCGAACTCTGCAGCCACTGTCAGGTGCCCGAAACAATCGAACACTATCTCCTTCACTGTTTCCGACATCATAGTGCCAGAGTAAATTTCAAACAAGTATTTAGCGCACTTAAAATACCCTTTACCATCGAGCATATATTAAGAGGAGGTGACCACTCGTTAAATGAAAATATCAAATAGTCAAAGCACTGGCTAAATATCTCCAGTCGACCAATAAATTGGGCCACATTTGACCTGTGCCCATTTATACCTGGCGCCCCCAGCAGCCAAACACAGAAAACTGCCTCGCCGCAACACCAAGGATCAGCTGACGCCATAAACACAACATCCCGCCCTACAGTGTAGCAAGTCTCCCTCTAACACACGCCTCTGTTTGGTCGCCGCTCCTCTATCTGCTGTACAAGATAACAAACACTTTTGAAACTTTGTCATTCTCAACATAAACGCGTCTCCCAACATTTGTACTCGTGCAGTCATCAGGAGGATATAGACCCTTCATGCAAACTGCACCTACCATCAACAAGACAATCTCACAGGAAGGAAAGTCAAAGATACGTTTAACGGCTCATTTAAAGGTGGAGTCTTATGCCCCACACTACTTACCAAGTTAGTGAATGTCATTGCTAATATAGAGTGTCCGGAAACAGTATAACAAGTGGGATATGCAGGTTATGTTCTGATACAAGTCCATCTGAATGGGCTTGTTATCAGAACATTAATTAAACTTCCTTGAAGAAAATGTATTAAACTTGACTTCACTCTCTCCAGAAATAAGACAAAATCTTACTCCCATCACAAGAGGAGAGAAACCGAAGACCTACATATTAATGGTGAAGTTCTTGAATGGGTTAACATTATCGAGTTACTGTCGCCTATAGCAAGGACAAGAGGATTTTTATCAACTGGTAGGAGCACGTAAGAGCCGTCTCAGGGCAATCCTTCCTCTGAATAGACAGTACGTTTTATTACTAAATGTAATAAGTACATTCCTGACTGTCTGCATAGTATATAAATACACCTAATTGTGCTGTTACATTTACCTCCCCATATATTCCTCATTTTCTGTTAATACACTGAAAATTTTTAGGTTTAAGTTTTCGTGTCCAATTCTCTATACACAAGATTTAAATATAAAGAATTTCTTTTTCAGTGTTATTAAGCAATCGAGATTTTATACAAAATTTTAAAATATCCTGAGTTACTTTATAATTTATTGAAAGACTTTAGTTTTGTTTTATTAGTTTTATAAAATTGTAATATCAATATAGCTTTAGGTTAAGTACTAACTGTAATTAAGAAGCAATAAATGCTACTTACACGCATGTCCTCCTACACTCCCAAGGTTAAGTTAGGTCCTGGTTTTCTATACAGCTTTTCAGGTAAACTCTAATATTTACAATATTTTGGTGCGATGCTGGCGATTAAGTTTATTTATGTAATTTGTCGATAGTCAGGATTGTACTTATTACATTTAGTATTAAAACGTACTGTCTACTCGGAGGATAGGCTGCTCAGAGCACAGAGAATCATGTCCTGGAATGGTAACGGAGCTTCTATTGCCGTACTTAAATTGATGTACATTGCATGTGTACGATACGTCACAGACTGTGTTGTACCAGTGTTATGCACGTATCCCTCAAAGATATAAACAAAAATCAAAAGCATACAAAATGAAGCCATGGCAATAATTAGTGGAGTATCAAAAATAATTATCAAGATCAAGGAACTGAATGTTTAGGTTGCTTATTTATTGTGCAGGGATATTCCTGCGTGAGCCCTAAACCTCTGGCTGGCCCACTAAGTGTTACTTGTTTCTGTTTTACTTGGGCGGAGTATGAGTATTTATGAATCGTATGGTCGCTTCAGTAAGATTTTACCCAATGTGTTTAACAATTTCTTATGTTCTGTTGAATCTAAGTTGAAATCTTAATGGGTTTGTAACTGTGCACTGTGTTTGATAATGTTCCAGTGGTCTGTTGGGCATTTCTCCACAGGGTTGCTATAAGAGTACCAGAGACTCCCCCCCCCCCCCCACTACACACACATTATAATGATATTGCCAAGAAAACACTTGAGTTCTACCTACACCAGTTATGGGTGAGAATTGTGAGAGTAGACAACATAGAGGACACGGCAAATCTCCAATCAGACGTAAATTAGGTCTTTCTATGGGCTACAGAAAATAATATGGTGTTTAACGAAGATAAGTTCCAGCTCATGCGCTACGGAAAAAATGGAAATATAAAAACGGAAATCAAGTACAAAACGCAGTCAAATCATTACATAGAACGAAAAGGCAATGTACAGGATTTGGGTGTACTCATGCCAGAAGACCTTACATTTAAAGAACACAATAAAGTAGCCGTCACAATTGCAAGAAAAATGACAGGTTGGATAACAAGAACCTTTCACACTAGAGATGCTATACCAATGATGATACTTTTCAAGACGCTAGTGCTCTCTAGAGTGGAATACTGCTGCACAATAACAGCCCCTTTCAAAGCTGGAGAGATTGCTGACCTGGAGAGCGTGCAGAGATCCTTAACTGCAAGAATCCATTCAGTAAAACATCTAAACTATTGGGACCGACTAAAGAGCCTAAATCTATATTCTCTTGAGCGCAGGCGGGAGAGATACATAATTTACACGTGGAAAATAGTAGAGGGGCTGGTCCCAAACCTGCACACAGAAATAACATCACATGAGACCAGAAGGCATGGCAGGATGTGCAGAATACCCCCATTGAAGAGCAGAGGTGCAAACAGGTACTCTGAGAGAGAACCCTATCAACATCAGAGGCCCGAGACTGTTCAACACGTTTCCACTACACATAAGGGGCATAACTAGCCGACCCCTCACAGTGTTTAAGAGAGAACTCGATAAGCACCTCCAAAGGATACCTGATCAACTAGGCTGTGACTCATACATCAGGCTGCGAGCAGCCGCGTCCAACAAGGAGACCTAGTCGACGACCGGGCCGCGGAGTCGCTAAGCCTCGAAATCACCCCAAGGTAACCTCAAGGTAGGTATAGGAGAAAAAACCTCAAAGTGGCAATATCGATTAGTATGCTTTCTTGAAGAACTCCACCTTCTTGAGCAAGCACATGAGTTGATGCCTTAAGGATGGCTGCTCCCTGGGAGGAAGAACCATGTAAGATTTAAATACATATGAGATGCCAACGAAGAAGTCCAGCATGTTACCTCAAGAAATGAGAAATATACTGTATATTTCGAGGAAATTAATTAAATGAATTAGATTAAATCTACACTGATGAATCAGCTATCCCTATTAATGGCATAAACAGAGCAGCATGCACTGTAATCAGAATTAATACCTTCTAAAACGAAAATGAAGAAAAAGATCGGATTGAGAAAAACGCTTCCTCAAGCCAGCAGAGCTCACTGCCAGTTATAGAATTAATATATGTATCTAGAACGGAGAGCAAGGAAAACAGTGATCCGCTCTGACCCAAGAGCGGTACCATAGTCTCAAAAAATACCTGGCATTAAACCGAGGGATAGTGGCTGAAATCATTAGAACGGTGAAAATGCTATCGAGCCAGGGAAGAATAATCAAGTTCCCGTGAGTCCCTCTCACGTTGGAATCTGTAAAAACGAACGAGCAGATGTGCTTCCTGCTGAGGGTACTGAAGATTTCACTGAATACTTCATCCCCAAAGACCCTTTTACAAATCAAGGGCATCATCAAGCAACAATATCACCATGACAAAGAAGCCAAGGAAGAAGGACAGCAGAGCAAGTCTGTGAATTTGTACGCTAGTACAATGCAGTCGCAGCAGACAACCTTAATCATTATGGATGAAAAGGAGGTGGCAGAAGGAATGAATCCATAATTACAACAATTCGTCTTGTATACAAGTACCCAGGAAATTAGAAATGGAAACAACAGCTGAGCAGCGAAGATGCAGAATTTGCACCACGAGTGAAGATCATCATCTAGACACAGATTGTACCCATTTAAGAGACGTTATAAATGTAATATAACATTGTTTTAAAGAGGAAAGTACTTTTTGTTAAACATAGATGTCACAAAAAAGTTACCCCACTTTGCACCCGTAAGGTAAGGCAAACTTGAGTTATAAGATGCTAATCCCTGCATATATTATTATAAACACTGCATATATTATTATAATATACCAAAAAATGTGCAACAATGTTGGAACACACGAAAACAAAATTTGGGAAAACATTTTTCAAGACTTAATAAAAAAGTTGTTAAGTTAATAAAAAATCATTATTATTAACATGCTGTAAATGCTTCACCCATGTACTTTCAAATAATCGTCAACAGAACCTAAACACCTAACCTAACTTATGCCTTAATGAATAAAATTTTAATTTATATATGAGAATAAACCTATTTATAATATGCAGTACATTAAAATTGATGGGTGCGTCTTGGGGGGACGGCAACTGTTAACGTGCCTGGCCTAAGGACGGGCTGCTTTCAGTTTGGACACTCCAATATTTTAACTTGGTTACACATTTTTGGAATCCTATACATGGGGTAACCAAACTGACAGTTGGGTAAGATTCCAATATGGTGCGGAACAAGGACCGAGAATTATATATACAGATACAGTAGCACAAAACATCCTGCAGTCAGTGTGACATTGTAATTGCCAGAATTAGGCAGGGAGACCAATACAGTACCTATGGTAGGTGGCTGCAGGAATTAATCATCCAATGTCGAGTATTTCAATTTTAAACTATGTGAACATAGTTTACAATTGGAATTACTATATCTGTGATTGCCCCGTTATTAATTTAATGATGATTTCAGACCAAATTGAACGAGATAATTTGAGCTCTGTAACTACTTCATGCACTCACTAATATTGAAAGATATTCTTGTACTCTACCCTTACCATGTACGTATGACAACCATTCTATATTGAGATGGGGATATTAGATGAACTCAGACATCACAGCTGGCTCTTCATCTACACTCTGTAACCCTTCATATATAATATGCTTGCAGCACATTGCTGTATTCACCTAGTTGTGCTTGTGAGGATTAAGCTCTGGCTCTTTAGTCCCACCTCTCAACTGTCAATCAACTGATGTACAGGTTCCTGAGCCTATTGGGCTCTATCATATCTATACTTGAAACTGTGTAGAGAGTCTGCCTCCACCACATCACTTCCTAAAAATAATGCATTCCATTTATCAACTATTCTGACACTACAAAAATTCTTTCTAATAGCTCTATGGCTCATTTGGGCACTCAGTTTCCACCTATGTCCCCTAGTGCATGTACCCCTTGTGTTAAATAGCCTGTCTTCATCTACCCTATCAGTTCCATTGGGAATCTTGAATGTGGTGATCATGTCCCCTCTAACTCTTCTGTCTCCCAGTGACGTGAGATTTAATTCCCGTAGTCTCTCCTAGTAGCTCATACCTTTCAATTCGGGTACTAGTCTGGTGGCAAACCTTTGAACCTTTCCAGTTTAGTCTTATGCTTGGCTACATATGGACTCCATGCTGGAGTTGCATGTCAGGATTGGTCTGACATATGTGGTATACAAAGTTCTGAGTGATTATACAAGTTACACAAGTTTCTAAAGGCTGTTCTTATTGTGGCCAACCTGGCATATGCCACTGATGTTATCCTGTTGATATGGGCTTCGGGGGACATGTCTGGCATGATATCAACCCCCAAATCTTTCTCTCTCTCTCTGATTCTTGAAGAATTACATCTCCCAAATGATATCTTGTATCTGGCCTCTTGCTCCGTACACCTAACTTCATTAATTACATTTGCTTGGGTTAAACTCTAAACAACTATTTGTTCGACCATTCCTTCAGTTTGTCCAGGTCCAACTGCCTGGTTGACCAGTCCAGCAACGAGGAGGCCTGGTCAAGGGCCGGACCATGGGGACGCTAAGCCCCGGAACCATCTCAAGGTAACCTCAAGGCAAGGTCTTCTTGTAGTCTTAAGCAGTCCTCCACTGTCTTAATCCTTCTCATAATTTTGGCATTGTCAGCAAACATTGAGAGAAATGATTTTATACCCTCTGGGAGATCATTCAAGTACATTATATCAGAAACAGGTAGGTCCGAGTACAGAGCCCTATGGGACTCCACTGGTGACTTCATGCCAATCTGAGGTCTCACCTCACTGTAACTCTCTGCTTCCTGTTGCTTAGGTACTCCCTTATCCACTGGAGCAACTTACCAGTTACTCCTGTCTGTTTCTCCAGCTTATGTATCAGCCTCGTATGGGGTACTGTGTCAAAGGCTTAACAACAGTCCAAGAAAATGCAGTCCGCCCATCCTTCTCTTTCTTGCTTAATCTTTGTCACCTGGTTGTAGAATTCTATTAAGCCAGACAGGCAAGATTTACCCTCCCTGAACCCATGTTGGCAATTTGTCACACAATTTGCTCTGTACAGTATACCTAAGCTTGTTAACACAAAATAATTTTCTAAGTACAACAAGAATCTATCCCTAATCTTTCATACAGCCTCTGTGCATGGGGTTCAACCACTACAAATTACCTGAAGCCTATCATCACCCAGCAAAAATCTGCTATCAGAACTGTAACAAACTCTGTCTTCAAACAACACATAGCCCCTCTGTTTAAATCCCTAAACATGCTAAACATACACTCACTCCACACACATTCTCTTGTGCTAATTACATGTACAAAACCTTGTTTCTAAATGAGCTGAGCTGAAACACTTCCTTGATGGATGTAATAGAACCCATGAGCACCACACCAGAAATAAATATCTCTTTGATATTCCAAGAGTCAGACTAAATCTGTGCAAACACTCCATGCAAATAAAAGGAACTAGTCAATGGAACCTCAGTCCTTAATGAATTAAAAACAATTGTCCAACCTTATTCAAAAGTAAAATAAAAAAGTACCTAATTTCATCCTCATAGTTTCCTACCTAATACTTCAAACTCACACTATATCTTGTATTACCCACATTTCCAATATTAGTTATTAAGACTTGTAACTTCACTATTGAAATCATTGCCATCAATTTATACTGTAGTTATTTTGCTGAACTCAAATTTTGCTACAATGTATCTTATTTTATTTTATTTTATTTATTGATATACAAGAAGATAGATTGGGTTTGTGAGGATACATATCATGATATTTACATTCTTGTAAAGCCTATTAATTATTAATAACCTATTAATGGTAAATGATAATGATAGGCCTGGTGTGGTAATCTACTGTATTAATATTCTTACCTTATTTGTTAGATTAAGGACCTGCCCGAAACACTATGCGTGTTTGTGGCTTTACAAGAACGTAAGAACCCCAATGTTATGTACCCTCATAAACCCAATGTACTTTTTTTTAAATAAATAAATATAGCATTTGTGGACTGAACTCTTTATTTATTTATTTATTTATATACAAGAAGATACATTGGGTTTGTGAGAATACATAGCACAGTATTTACAATCTTGTAAAGCCACTAGTACGCGCAGCGTTTCGGGCAGGTCCTTAATCTAACAGATAATTTTAAGTAGGTAAATTCTAACAGAATTAATAAAATGATAACAGATACATTGCAAGAAAAAAAATAAGATGAGAGAGAATAGTAAGTATATTAAAGCACATTGGTATATTAAAGCTCTGATTGATTACATTGACAGCTTGATTGGTAATTTAAACAAGATTAATAGACACCATACAGCAGATTGACAGCACATATAAGAAGATAGCAATGATCACCATCACAATATCGCGCAATGTACTGTGACGTTGAACAGTGCAGCTTAAATACTGTATCCTAAGAGCAATATATCAATAGGCCTTAGATTATAATAGGCCTTAGATAATAGGCCTGCAGATATTAAAATATCGACCAACTGACCAACTATGGTTAGTTGGTCAGCTAACTGCGCTTTCTTGGAGATAGAGTCTCCAAGACTGCGCGATAACTGTTAACTCTACTCTACTGGTCAACTCTTTATACAAGGTATACAACAACAACACTTATTCATAGTTTACGGTGCAACTCCATAAACCGTCAGCAAATAATGTAAAATTTGAATCTCTTACACAAATGACTAATTTTAACCCGGACATCAACAGTGCAGATAATCCAACATTTTTCACTGATTACTTTGAGTGTCCTGTGTTGACAACTAGACACAGCTTTTAAAAGAAGAGTATAATTAGGTAGTTACCTTGCAGTGAACCATGGACGAAGAACTAAGACATGACGAGCACTGTACCAGAAATACCACAACACAACAGCGTTTAAATTTTACACCAATACAAACGGAACTTTAAATTACGATTGTATATAAGGAAACTATATTATTATTTACTTCATATTTTAATTTTAGCTGATTGTCATCAATTAAATAATGACGTCTTATTTTAGCTTGAATAGTTTTAGTTCTTTATTGATTGTAATTACAAAATAGAGCAGAGTAATTTAATAGTTGAAAATCTGAATCGGAAACAGTTGAGCGATGAGAGGCGCAGCCCTCGGGCCTACGGGGGGGGGGGGGTTGCTGGGGAGATGGGATTTATACAAAATACAAATACAATATTTATTCAGGTAAAGTACATACATACAGGGTAAGATACAAAAGTTGATGAATTTATAGATAGAGCTAGTACATACAATGCCTAAAGCCACTATTACGCAAAGCGTTTCTGGAAGGAAAACACTAAGACCTAAAACAAGACCTTAAAAACACTAAAACACTAAGATATCTGCATACTTAAGTCTTGACTTGTTCTTGGACCATGGAGGACAGGGGCCAGGGAGTAGGGCGCTAGAATACAAGTTTACAAGCGACAGAAGACGGATCCCACCCATATATTTCTACCACTTTGATATCTATGGCAGGTGGCTGCAGGTAATGAATCCCCCCAATGGTGAACATTCATATTGTAAACTATGTGAACAAGAGCTGGGACATACTCTCCAACACTATATCTGTGATTGTCCTGTTATCAGTGACTTCAGATCTAATGGTATTGAGGTACTTTGAGCTTTGTAATTACTTGATACACTCAGGAATATTGGAAGATATTCTTGTGCTGTACTTTTGCTAGTGAAAGGGTAACAGATCAGCCTTATATTTTATGTTCTCACCTGAGGCATTGTTGATTTGTTTTTGTATTGAGGCAGGTATTTTTCTCCCTGAATCCATCCATGTATGACTAACCATCCTGTGAGATGGAAATGATAGTTGAACCTATAGCTAGTTCTTGATCTACACTGTAATATCTCATATAGAATATGGTAGCAGCATATTGCTGTATATACCTAATTTTGATAATTAAAAAAATCTACCATTTCGGGCAGTTCAGACACAAGATTTATACGTTTCATATATAAATTATTGGCCAATATTAAAACCACAAGATAATGCTATTAAAAGTTATAACCTATTACTTAGCAGGCATATAATTTACCGAGGGCCCCCTCTACGAGGACAGGAAGCCGGCGGTTTGTCAAAGGTCCCCCCATTTGCCCTGCTGCTGATCATTCTAGCTGTATTTTAAAAACCCAGCAGAGTTTTGGTGTTTACGGGGTCGGCGGGTAGGCGGTTCCACGGGTTTACAACCCTGTGGGTGAAATAGCATCTATTTTCTGTCCTACATTGAGGTTTGTTGAGCTTGAACCCGTTGTTACTTGTTCGTGTTACATCTGACCTTTTGCAGAAACTGTCTGGATCAACATCCTCCAAATTGTTCAGTATTTTAAAAGTTTCAATGAGATCCGCCCTGTCATGCCTGGTTTGCCGTGTTGTTAGCCCTGTGGCCCTCAACTGTTCCTGATACGAGAGATGACTAAGCTCTAGGATTATTTTTGTTGCCCGATGTTGCACCTTCTCCAGAGCAACTATGTCTTTCTGAAGATGAGGTCTCCATACATGGATGCAATAATCCGGCTCTGCGCCAGCCGCTGGTGTATTGGAAGCTTCGCCGGACACCCCCATCTCCAATTCATCCAAAATCAAATCAAAATCAAATCAAATCAAATCAAATGTTTATTTAGGTAAGGTACATACATACAAGAGATTTTACAAAGAGGTGATAGATTTATAGATAGAGCTAGTACATACAATGCCTAAAGCCACATTACGCAAAGCGTTTCGGGCATGTGCTGGGCATCCAGCACAACTTTATTTTGTTTCAACTCATATTATGCTTGCCACGCATCGTTTAATCTAGAACTTTGTACGCATGTATACACATTTCATAATGCATATTGTTTCAAGGTTTCTGTATGCATGTAGCATAATTGTCTCAGCATTTGCACATGTAATGTAATCTTAGACACATATATAGCTGGGTAATTATAAAGTAATTAATTGTTAATTAAATGAACAAATCCACAAGGGCCGTGATGAAGGTTCGAACTTACGTCCGGGATGATCCCAGACGGTGCCTTAGTCGACTAGGCATGGAAAATAATTGTAACCGGGAGTTCCACTGACCTCACACGGATCCTGCAGCCTCCCCGAGACACAAACCAGGGTTTTACACAATTCCCCCATGCACTCGGGCTCTGCCAGCAAGCTGTTCTACCTCTTCGCCCTCACTTCAATGTACACTGTTTGGCTAACTGCCAACAAACTCACCCTTAACATTGACAAAACTTTCTATATTCTGTTTTGCAATAAATCCTCTAATGAAATAAATCTCAAAATAAACAATACCCAAATTTGTAACAAATTAGATGGCAAATTCCTTGGCGTTCTCATTGACCACAAGCTGAATTTCCAGGGACCCATTCTAAATATATAAAAAAAAATTCAAAAACTGTTGGCATTCTTTCTAAGATCAGATATTATGTACCCCGCCCTGCCCTGGTGACTCTCTATTACTCCCTCATCTATCCATATCTCAACTATGGTATTTGTGCTTGGGGTTCTACTACCCAAAATCATTTACGTCCTCTAATTACTCAACACAAAGCTGCTATTAGGACAATATCCAACTCTGGCCCCAGACATCACTCGGTACCCTTACTCAAATCTCTGAATATGTTAGATATTAAGTCACTGCACATATATATGTCGTACCTAGTAGCCAGAACGCACTTCTCAGCCTACTATGCAAGGCCCAATTTGCCTAATAAGCCAAGTTTTCATGAATTAATTGTTTTTCGACTACCTAACCTAACCTAACCTAACTTTCTCGGCTACCTAACCTAACCTAAACTATAAAGATAGGTTAGGTTAGGTTAGGTAGGGTTGGTTAGGTTCGGTCATATATCTATGTTAGTTTTAACTCCAATAAAAAAAAATTGACCTCATACATAATGAAATTGGTAGCTTTATCATTTCATAAGAAAAAAATTAGAGAAAATATAATAATTCAGAAAAACTTGGCTTATTAGGCAAATCCGGCCTTGCATAGTAGGCAGAGAAGTGCGTTCTGGCTACTAGGTACGACATATATATATATATATATATATATATATATATATATATATATATATATATATATATATATATATATATATATATGTTACGAACACGGATCCAGCGTCCGAGCACGGAGCAGTGACAACTGCGCCATCTGTGGGTCAGCTCCCGAAACCCCCACCAAATGGACGACGACGCCTGGTGAGGACAAGGTGTACTGGCCACAAGGGCCAGTTTCCAGTCCGGTTCAGCTCACAACACCGCCGCTGTTGACCTCTGGTGAGGTGGTGCTCAGACTACAACGCCATCTATGGAGTGGATATGTCGGGCGTTTGTGTCTGAGCCTGTAAGTGAGGTGTTTTAGTGTCCCTGTTATTGATGACGTGTCTGCTTACAGAGTCGACCTGGGACTGCTGTGATGGAAGTTGAGTCAGTCTACCCAAGGCAGCCGTCTCCATACCTTGTGCTTAGCTGCAGCAGCTGTGAGTCGGCCCCCGGATGAACACTGTGGTGTTACCCTGCCAGTGAAGTGGCAGTTGAAAGGACCGTCGTTCCCGGGACCGACTGCTGGAGACGATTATCCACTGGGGTATTGAGGACAGGAGAGTGATTTGTGGTATCACACGAGGCTCCTGACTAGGGCGCTACCCTAGTATCGCTCGTGGAGTGGCCTGACCAGCGTTGCTGATCCGGAACCTGCCAGCAGACCTGCTGGACTTGTGGTTGACGGCCTCCACGGCGGTGCCCCCAGTGGACCTGTGTTTTGGCTGGCCTGTGTTTGGGGTAGACTCAGCTTGGTCGAAAGATTCGTCAAGAGACCACGAAAGCACCGAAGACTTGGCACCGAGAGTTTGGATCCAGAGTCTTCAGGAGAAGACAATTGTGTAAATAATTCCCTTGTGCAGTGTTAATACCCCTCCCCCTGTGTAATCTTATATTATTTATTGGTGATGGGAACAATTATACTCTTAAGTTCTTAACTATATTTCCCTTCCCCTTTTATTTTATTTGCGTCACGGATCTCATCCCTTGAAAGCCACTACTGGCTTGGGGCCGGATACAACTTCCTCTAACGACATCAGAGTACGAATCCCGTTGCGACCCGAGAGGGCCGTAACAATATACACACACATTAAAAGAAAAATCCGTAAGTTAAGCATATGTAACCAATACATAATCTAGCCAAAGTCATTTCCCACTGTCAGTCAATTATGGTGGTAGGATGATGGCCAAGGGGATGTATTACATTTAAGTGTGTGCAGTGTGTTACCAGTAACCTCAAACCAATGACCCTGCCATCAGGCTTGGAATGAAGAATGACTGGGTAGAAATCTGAATAAGGAATGCCTCATTTGGAAATAGGATGAGTGTGGATAGCATCCTTAACAGCAGTGTCTGCACATTCATTTAAGGCAATAGAATATAGCTGGGAACCGAGTAAAACTCATCTGTATTAAATCTGCTAGAGATGAGAAACAGTCACTGTTTTTATAATAATAATAATAATAATAATAATAATAATAATAATAATATTTTATTTAGGTAAGGTACATACATACAATAAATTTTTACAAAGATTGGTTGACTTATAGGTAGAGCTAGTTCATACAATGCCTAAAGCCACTATTACGCAAAGCGTTTCGGGCATGATAAACTTAAATGACAAGCTTAATACTAATTGAGCATAATGAGTAGATGAAAACAAGAAATGAAAACATAGATGAAAAAGCAGCACAAATACAAATATGTCGACAAACAGCGCTCTTTAAAGAAAAACAGACATTGGTTGACAATAGAAGGGTAAGGTAGGTTACAGGGATATTGTTGGTTATATATATATATATATATATATGAATGAAAACTCACACCCCAGAAGTGACTCGAACCCATACTCCCAGAAGCAACGCAACTGGTAACTACAGGGCGCCTTAATCCACTTGACCATCACGGATTAAGATTAAGGCGCCCTGTAGTTACCAGTTGCGTTGCTTCTGGGAGTATGGGTTCGAGTCACTTCTGGGGTGTGAGTTTTCATTCGCATATAGTCCTGGGGACCATTCAGGCTTGTTCGCATATATATATATATATATATATATATATATATATATATATATATATATATATATATATATATATATATATATATATATATATATAAAGGGTTATTGTCCCAGGATGCATAGGGTTAATAACTCTAGGGCCATGAGTGCACTGCAAGTCAACCACAATGACAAAGGAAAGTTAACATTGGGAAAGCAGTTGACGAAGTGCACAGAAGGTTACTTAATTCAAGATGTTAGTCTCCAGAGGCAAGCGGCACATACAGGTTTGGTCAGAAAAGACAAAGTAGCAGTCTGCACTGTCAGGAGACCAGAAGGCATGGCAGGATGTACAATATAGCCCTATTAAAAAAGCAGAGGTGCAACAGGTAAGCTGAGGGAACTTTATCATCAAATGCCCTAGACTTTTCAACTCTCCCTCTACACATGAGCGGCATAACTGGCCAACCTGTCTGTGTTCAAGAGAGAACTTGATAAACACCTTCAAAGGATACCTGGCCAACCAAGCTGTGATCCATGTCAGGCTGTAAGCTATCGAGTCAGTCTCGTTGACCAGACTACCAACCAGAGGACAGATCCACGAAGAAGTTACGCAAGCACTTACGAACCTGTACATCTTTTCTCAATCTTTGGCAGCTTTGTTTACAATACAATACAATACAATTTTATTTAGGTAAGGTACATACATACAATAAATATTTACAAAGATTGTTTGCCTTATAGGTATAGCTAGTACATACAATGCCTAAAGCCACTATTACGCAAAGCGTTTCGGGCATGATAAACTTAAAAGACAAGCTTAATACTAATTGAGCATAATGAGTAGAATGAAAACAAGAAATGAAAACATAGATGAAAAAGCAGCACAAATACAATTATGTCGACAAACAGCGCTCTTTAAAGAAAAAAAAACAGACATTGGTTGACAATAGAAGGGTAAGGTAGGTTACAGGGAATTTATTAGGTATAGCTTCGCTTTTAACTTAAACTGGTTGAGAGAGGTACAGTCTATAACATGGTTGGGAAGGTCATTCCACATTCTGGGCCCCTTGATTTGTAGAGCATTTCTAGTTTGATTAAGTCGTACTCTAGGAATATCAAAACTGTATTTATTTCTGGTGTGATGCTCATGGGTTCTGATACAACCTTCTATGAAGCTTTTGAGATCAGGATTGGCATTATAGTTTAGCGTTTTATATATGTATAATACACATGAGAGAATGTGCAGTGACTTAATGTCTAACATATTCAGAGATTTAAGCAGGGGTACCGAGTGATGACTGGGGCCAGAATTGGATATTGTCCTAATAGCAGCTTTGTGTTGAGTAATTAGAGGACGTAAGTGATTTTGGGTAGTAGAGCCCCAAGCACAAATACCATAGTTGAGATATGGATAGATAAGGGAGTAATAGAGAGTCACCAGGGCAGGGCGTGGTACATAATATCTGATCTTAGAAAGAATGCCCACAGTTTTTGAAACTTTTTTTGATATGTTTAGAATATGTCCCTGGAAATTAAGCTTGTTGTCAACGAGAATGCCAAGGAATTTGCCATCTAATTTGTTAAAATATTTGGGTATTGTTTATTTTGAGATTTATTTGATTAGAGGATTTATTGCCAATTTTTAAATTACAATTATTAAACAGTTAATGAGCTCCGAAGCACCAGGAGGATGATTATAACAATAACAACAGTTGATTCGGAGGTGTTAATGCTTGTAAACTGTTTAATAAATGTAATCAAAGCCGTCAAAGACTGAGGAAAGATATACACGTTTGTAAGTACTTGCGTAACTGCTTCGTGAATCTGGTCCCCTCCTTGGTGCCTCGTTGCCGTGGTGAGGGGCTCACGAACACCCCTCTGGGACCGGTGTGGGTTGCCTTTGCCCCCTCTTTGGGTGGTGTACATGCTGAAGGGCACCACGTAGGGGCCTTGTGAGCCATCGGACCACCCGCTGGAGGGGTCGCCTGTGAGGGGCCGCCCTGAGTGGATGGTTGGGTGTCCAGGCTGGGGCAATAGGGGGAATGGGGTCTTAGCACCTGTGTGGGAGAATGAACGATGTAGTAGGACTCCCTGTTGAAAAGGGGGAGCACCGCTGGGGACGACGCACCCATCCTGCACTGGCCCGCGCTCAGCCTTCCTGGATGCCCTGGTAGGTGGTATCCCTTGGTTCCAGGTCCCAAACTTTTGTTATCGTTTGATGCATGGATGACGACACGACTTCTCTTACCCAGGCTCATGGGGTGGGCGACCAGGCCCCTGAGTCGGACCGTCCTGGAAGACGGGAACTGTAGCCCCCTCTACAGGGCCCGGTTTAGGCCCAGACCGGACTCTTCCTCCCTGTTCCCCTCCCTTTTCTATGGTTGGGTCGAGCCCCAAGCCTGCTGTGGTGACCGCCTCGTCCCCTTGCACGGCTCCATCTCTTATTGTGACTACTGCGCCTTTTGACCAGTCTCTCTCTAAAGGTTCTCATCGCCGTCCCCGCCACGGCCGCTCTCGTATGCTCCCTTCCCATACTAATTCGTACCATGCTTTGTTTGGTCCTGCTACGTGGACTAAGTACTTTGACCTCCATTCTTTAGATTCGACTCCTCCTGACGATTTTTCCCTTCATAGGCATCTTGTTGATTCAGGTGATGCCTCTGTTACCTTCAACCCCACCCGTCTTGGTACCTGTGTCGTTGCTGCTCCTTGTCACGATGCAACCACCCGCTTGGCCGTCTTATCCTGCCTTGGCGAGACCCCTGTTCCGGTCTCCAAGAATGCTCGGTTAAATGCCAGTGTTGGCACTGTTCTCCTCCCGCACCATGTTGCGACCGGTGTTAGGAATCTAAAAGACTGCCACGAGGATATCAAGCATATCCTCGAGGCCCAGAGTCTGTCCTCCAGGTGGATACGTTTACTCGTCCCCCTCGTGGTCGTCGCCGTCTGCCCCTTCGGGTTGTGAAGGGGCAGCCGAAGGGGCACCTTTGATGGTAAGACCCTTCCACCCTCTGTCATTCTTGCTGGTGCCAGATGCTCCGTTCATGAGTATATTCCATCTCTTCGGCTCTGCAATAAGTGCTGGAGGTTTGGGCATGGTGCCCTCAAATGCTCTAGTCCTGTCTCTCTCTGTCCCATGTGCGGAGGCGAGAGTCACTCTAAGTTAAAGTGCACTTCTCCCTAGGCCCGCTGTCTCAATTGTGGTGAGGCCCACCCTACCTTTTCCCGTACGTGTATACGTTACAAACTTGAGGCGGCCGTCCTCAACTTGAAGCACCGGGACCGTTTGTCTTTTCCTGAGGCTCGGCGCCAAGTTCATCGTCCCCCCTCTTTCGCTGGCGTCTCCTATGTTCGCGTGGTGCGCTCTGCCTCTCCTCGTCCTTCCCACATTCCTCAGTCTCACAACCGTTTCCAAGCCTTAGACCCGGACAAGCCCACCACCACCTGCCCTGTTTCTCTCTGTTCTGTCCCGGAGGGTCCCCCTCCTGGTTCTCTGTCTACGGAAGCACCTCAAGGGTTCCCCTTCTTTCTACCCAGTCTGTCATGTCTTCTGTGTCTTCTTTCTCCTCTCCCTCGGGTCCTCCTTCCTGTCATTCTCCTCCGTCTCTTGGCTCTCCACGCCGCCTGACTGTGCGGGCCGATGTCTATCGCTCTCCCGGTGGTCATATTGTTCGCTCTCGCTCTTCTTCTCCTATCGAGACGCTGGAGTTTGTTACCCAGTACATTTCTGCTGGGACACCTGTCTCTTTGAGTCAGAAACGGAAACCTGGCTCCTCTCCTTCCTCCTCCCCGGTGGGTAAGAACGCTTCACTTTCTTCTTCGCCCCCTATTTCTGATTCTGTTCCTCCCACTTCGGTGGTGGAGCCCCCTGTTCCTACTGTGGAGGTTTCTTTCGCCCCCGGTTCAATCTGGGTTACTGCCCATGCTGAGGTGTGCTCCCCTCTTTCTGCCCCTCCTCCTCCTCCAGACCCTGCTCGTCCACCTCTGGTCTGTCCTCCCGCTTCTTTCCCTCCTTCTTTACTCAGTTTACCCATGCCCCCTAACCCTGACTTCGTTGACCTTGTGCTTCTTTAACGTGCTGTGTTCCTTTTTCACCTTTGTTTCTTCTTTGCTCTCTATTGCTGTCCTTTCTCTTTTTGCCGATGTCTATTCTTCAATGGAACATCCGTGGATATTATGCCAATTTCCTTGACCTCCAACTTCTAATTTCACAGTTTTCGCCCCTTTGTGTCTGTCTCCAGGAACCGATGCTTGGTGCTCGTCCTGCAGGTCGCTTCCGTGGTTATTCTTTTCTCTCCCTCTCCTCCCCAGCTGTCGCTGGGGCCCTAACTCTTCTGCTCTCTTGATTCGCTCCGATGTTCCCTTCGTCCCCTTACTTTTTTCTTCGCCTCTCCACTGTTCTGCTGCCCGTGTCTTTGTGCGCAAATGGTATACGATTTGTTCCGTTTATCTCCCCCCCCCCCCCCACTGTCCCACTTTCTCTTCCTGATCTTAAACACCTCCTAGACTCCTTGTCGGAGCCTGTGCTCCTGCTAGGTGATTTTAATTGTCGTCATGCCCTTTGGGGTGATGTGCTGACAAACACCCGGGGTCGCCTCCTTGAACCTTTCATCCTCTCTTCTTCTCTGTCCCTTCTAAATTCTAGTGAGCCCACTCATTTGGACTCTCGGACTCGCTCCCTTTCCTGTCTCGATCTTTCTCTGTGCTCATCATCCCTTTCCTTAGATTTCGGGTGGCGGGTCCTTGATGACCTCCATGGCAGTGACCATTTTTCTATCCTTGTTACTTTTTTCTCTTTTCACCCTTCTCTCTCCTTCCCTAGGTGGCGGTTTGCCGAGGCTGACTGGCGCCTCTTTACTCTCCGTGCTACTATTTCCGACCTCTCCGTTCTAACTCTCCCTCGCGCCCTCCTTCTTTTTTATGACACTGTCTTTGATGCTGCCCTCCGCTCTTCCTCTCGGGGAACGCGGAAGTGCGTTCCCTGGTGGAATGCTGACTGTGCTCGGGCTGTCCGCTGTAAGCGTGCAGCCTGGAAGAGACATCGCCGCCGGCAGACGGTTGAGTCTTTTGTTTTGTTTCAGAAGGCGAGTGCGGTGGCCCGTAGGACCATCCGTGCGGCTAAACGTTTTTGCTGGATATCTTATGTCTCCACCGTTACGTCCGAAACTTCTCTACCATTGGTCTGGAAGCGTATCCGCAATCTTGCGGATAAGTTCGTTCCCAATGTCTAGCCGGTCCTTCGCCTCCGTGGTGCTCTTGTGGCGGACCCGTTGTAGGTCGCGACCGAACTGGGTTCCCACTTTTCATCTGTTAGTTCTGGTTCTCATCTTCCCTAATCCTTCCTTCTTCGTAAGCCTATTCTTGAATCCCGTCCTTTAAGTTTCTGTACGCTTTCCCTATAATGATCCCTTCGCTCTCTCTGAGCTTCAGTCTGCCCTGGCCCTCTGCGGTTCTACGGCGGCGGGCTCCGATGGCATTCATTATGAAATGCTTCGCCATCTCCCCCACCCCGTGAACGTCTCAGTATTTACTGAGTCTGTACAATCGGGTCTGGGAGTCGTCGTCAGTCCCTGAGGACTGGCTTGATGCTGTTGTCCTCCCTGTTCGGAAACCAGGGTCTGTCGGGTCATCCCCCAAGGACTTCTGCCTTATTGCCCTCACGAGTTGTGTCTGCAAGCTCCTTGAACGTATGGTTAGCGTTCGTTTGATGTGGTTCTTAGAACACTATTACCACCTCTCCCCGTCTCAGTTTGGTTTTCGCAAGTGCCGCAGCACAATAGATGTCCTGGTGAACTTGGAGGTCTATATTCGTACTGCTTTTGCTGCAAAGACCTCCGTTGTTGCCGTTCTTTTTGACCTGGAAAAGGCTTACGACACTATCTGGCGGTATCATATTCTGTCTCAACTTCATTCTTTTGGCCTTCGTGGGAATCTCCCTCTCTTCCTCCAGAGTTTCCTCTCTTGTCGTTCCTTTCGTGTGCGGCTTGGTACCTCTCTCTCTGCCCCTTTTAGGCAGTATGAGAGTGCATGTACCCCAGGGTAGTGTTCTGAGCACTACTCTATTTCTAGTTGCCCTCAACGGTCTTCTTTCCTCCCTTCCTTCTGGCGTCTTCTCCGCTCTCTATGTTGACGATCTTACCCTTTGCTGCCAGGGTGATGATTCGCCTCTCCTTCAACGGCGGCTTCAACTTGCGATGATGCCGTGTCGTCTTGGGCCACCGATCATGGCTTCAATTTCTCTGCGTCTAAGACTTGTGCTATGACATTTACTCGGAAGCATGTTGTTCTTCGTCCCTCTTTGTCGCTATATGGTCATCCCCTTGTGTACAGGGATTCCGCTAAGCTTTTGGGGTTAATCTTTGACACTCGTTTGTCTTGGTCGTCCCATATCTCTTACCTCCGAGTTGAATGCTCTATGCCCTAAACCTACTTAAGGTTTTGTCCCATACTTCTTGGGAAGCGGATAGGCGCACGCTCCTCTATTTGCACTCCTCTCTCGTCCTGTCTAAACTAGATTATGGTTGCCCTGCATACTCTTCTGCTTCTCCTTCTACTCTTCGCCGTCTTGATGCTTTACACCATACTGGGTTGCGTCTCAGCTCTGGTGCCTTTTGTTCGACTCCCGCCCTCAGTTTATATGTTGACACTGTCAACATATAAACTGTCATATATACAACACTGTCTCTCAACCAGTTTAAGATAAAAACTAAACACTACCTAATAAATTCCCTGTAACCCACCTCACTCCTTTATTGTCAACCCATGTCTGTTATTTTATTTTTAATATTTTTTTTTTTTAATCAACACTGTCAACCTATTGTATTTGTGCTGCTTTTTCAGTCATGTTCCCCCTTTTTTTTTTATCTTTATTTGTATTTGTTTTCAACACTTTTTATTCTTTTTGCTCAATTAGTATTAAGTTCTAGATATTAATGTTTTTCTTGCCCGAAACGCATTGCGTAATAGTGGCTTTAGGCATTGTATGTACTAGCTCTATCTATATATCAATCCATTAATGTAACATCACTTGTATGTATGTACCTTACCTGAATAAACATATTTATATTTATTTATATTTTATATTTATACTGGCTTCCTCTCTCTCCAGGACCGCCGTGATCGCTGTCTTCTCTATCTTGCGCGGTCCTTAATTACATCCTTCCTCTCGCCTCTGTCGTGCTTTAACTTTTACCCCTCCTGTAGTTCCTGTTCCTCTTCATCGTCTCCCTCTTTCTGTCCAGTTATTTCACTTACAGGATTCCCTTTCTGTTTGTATTTCTAATGTTTCTCCTCGTATTGTTCCTTCCTTGCCTCCGTGGAGAGTCCCTCTTCCAACGTTTTGTACGTCCCTGACCCGCATCACTAAAGCTTTTACCCCCCTATGGTTCTGAAACGCCTTTTCCTTGAGCACCTTTCTTCGCACTCCCACTATTTCCATCTTTATCGATGGGTCAAGTCTGCGGACGGTGTGGGTTACTCTGCTGTTTTTCCTTACCGCACTTATATGTGTCAGCTCCCTTCGGAGGCTAGCATCTTCACGACAGAACTTTATGCTATTCTCTGTGCTCTCCGTCTTTTGTTCTCTCATTGTCATTCCTCCTTTGTGAATGTAGTTGACTCTCGTAGCTAGTGCCCTCATGGCTCTAGGGTCCTTTAATCCTGTCCATCCGGTGGTCATCGAGATTCAACATTGGCTGTTTCTTATTTCTAGTAAATTTAAATCAGTAGCGTTTTGCTGGGCTCCCAGCCATATTGGTGTTTCTTTAAATGAGCGTGCAGATGCTGCCGCTAAGGAAGCTATCCATTCTTGTCCCATCTCCCATAAAGGTATTCCTTATTCCGACTTTTATCCTGTTATTCATTTTTTTGTGAGATATATACAAGTGTTGTTACATTCTTGTACAGCCACTAGTACGCGTAGCGTTTCGGGCAGGTCCCTGGAATACGATCCCCTGCCGCGAAAAATCGTTTTTTCATCCAAGTACACATTTTACTGTTGCGTTAAACAGAGGCTACAGTTAAGGAATTGCGCCCAGTAAATCCTCCCCGGCCAGTTTCCTCCATCCTTGCCCATTGGCAGGGTTGTTGGTCCTCTGTAGTTGGTAACAAGCTGCGTACTCTCAAACGTAGTGTCCCCGTGGCCTTCCTCCTACCACCTAACCGGCGGTGGGAAACTGCTTTAGCAAGGTTGCGGATTGGCCATACTCGCTTAACTCAGTCACTTAATGGAGCGCCGCCCTGCTCCTTATTGTCCAAATTGCGTTGTTCTTCTTACAGTTGTGCATATCCTTGCTGAATGTCCTGCCTTCCAGGACGAGCATGTGTCTTGCTTTCCGACCGTCCCTCGATAGAATTCTTGGTGATTCAGATACTTTTGATGTCGCTTACCTTATGCGTTTCTGTTCTCGTATTGACATTCTAAGTGATACTTAGCGCCCTCTGATTATTTCGCACATTGACGGTGCTACATAGCCTTCCCAGTTTGGTGCCTCCTTTTGATAATTACCTTACCTTCGTGAATCTGGCCCCAGGAGCCCTGGGTCAGAGTCCAGGCAGCAGGGACATTGATTCTCAGAATTATCAAAAGGTGCCTCAGTGCCTCAGACCAAACCCCATGCAAAGTTGGGTGAGGCTAGCCCAAAGCATCTGGCCTCCAACTTTGGGGGAGAGAAAAAAATAAGACATTGAAGGGACCGATAGAAAGTCTTTTCTAGTAAAATATTGATGCGTGTTTATATAAAATGTTGGATTTTCTGTATTAATCAGGGTTGGATTGATAGCTACCCACTTACTAACCCTGGTTGGGTAATTAAAACTTTAAAAAGCATTTTTTTTTACTTTAATTTGGCCCAACTTAGTTATTTCTATTTAAGTTAAAACTTTCAATTATTTAATCTATTGATTGAATAAAAACTCAACCTGCCCCAACCTGGGTGGCTTGGGCTTTTTTTTTTTTTTTTTACCAATCCTAGTATCAACACACTCAAATCATATTAGATGCAAGGTCAAAGTTGTTGAGAAGGTTAAGACAAATTTCTGAAAGCAACTTCAAATATAATCATAATATAATTTTAAGTTGTAGGTGCAGCATTAAAACATATAAGGTATTTTATAGAACAAGTTATTTCAAAACTTTCAAGAAGAATGTCATAATTCAGAGACCTTATATAAACTTGCTAAATTTCCATGATATTTTCCTCTGCAAAATGCATACAGGACAAAATTTCAAGTTTAAATATTCTTTATATTAAATCTAAAAGCACAAATATCTTAAAAATATGGAAATATGGTTATTCAAAATAAAGGTTACTCCATGATATCAAGGCATGAGTACCAAATTTTAAAGAACTAATCAAAATTGTGAACTAGAATGTAGTAACTATAGTATAAAAACTATAGAATATAAAATAAATAATTTAGAGATTATAAATACAGTACTGTAATGATAAAAATATCGTTTTTTAAAGTGTGCAATAAACATGATGCAAAATAAGTATCCATAGCAGCCCTTTTTGCTTAAGATAGATGCCATTAAACTGTTACTTGTGTTCTATTAATGCAAAGTCTGTATTTATGATTGACAGTAATATTCTACCTTTGCCTCAACATTAATCATACAGACCTAAGAGTAAGAAATCAGCATTTGATTTGTGCCAAACACCTCGAAGGTTTACAATATTCATATTGTTTTCTTTACATGAATGTAAACACTACAATATTAAATGTTGTTTGGTTCCTCCAAATGAATGTATAATCAAAAGAACACTTATGAGACAAAGCTGTATCTAGTGCTAACTTTAAGGAAATATTAGTGCTGCAAAACAAAGAAATAATGATAATATGGCCATCAAAGGCTACCCAACTTAAATATTGTACACGTATTCTAATTTTGCGTCTTTTCAATGGCATGCTAACGGCTTAATAGGCTAAATGTGTGTGGTTTATCTACTAACGCTTTTGAGTAGCAAATTCCTTTTCATATAGAGTAAAACCTATCAAACACAAGATGTATCATTTACAAAGGATATAGTAAATATGGTTATTCTATGCACAAAATATATAAAGTTGGATTTAATAGAGAGAACTGTATTCACGGGGGTTGTCCACACATGTGACAAGCTCAATATTTTCCTACAACATAGAGAATTATGTTCTTTAAAACCACAAATTTGAAAACATCTGCCAGAGGATAACCTTAAATTGCTCAATATACATTACCATTCATATAAATCTTTTGTTATCCAATGCAGTCAAAATTAACCTCATTTTCTTAAATGTATAGGAACATAATTCCTGAGGTCAATGTGTCCTTGTTTGCCTAAATATAAAATAATTTTCAACTAGTATTTCTATGACTTTGTGTAGTGATACCTTGCTTAAATTGAAATCCAGAACAATTACAATATGGTTAGTTTCTTCTATTAGATAAATCAGATTTGTGGTGCCAATGCTCAAACTATTTTTAAATTAAAAATTTATTTTCCCACAATGAGGGGTTTGGTGAAATATTAAAATATTGACTAAATAATTGTTCTAATATCTACAGTAATAAAACAGGTTAATTAAGAAAAAATCTAAAAATTGTCTAGTTGCATCAGAAATCTGGATGCACTGTAATTGGGTCAGAAACCATATTGTATAGATAGTCAAGATATTAGTGTATAGCAACACTTATTATTTAGAGAGGCAAATTATATATGAATTAAGTTTTTTCAATTTACAAAATCTTTTTAAAACAAACACACTTAAATCAAAACTGTTAAATATTTTAGAACTAATACACATGGCAAATATGGGTGAATGACTTAGAGCCAACAGTATACATACGGTACATTAAAAGTAAGACAAGACACTGGAAACTACTAAATTAAGATTGAGTATAACGTCCCCATGAAAGTCAGAAATGGGGTAATGATGGTGTACATAGAGATAATACATAACTTAAAGTTTACATACAAAAAAAAAAAAGCTAAAATGCATTTTGTCGTACCGCAAGAATGTATAAAACCACTGGCCATATCAACAGTAAGCATTCTATATCACCACTTTAAAATAGACCCTGACAAAATCATAAATGTTTCTTTAATTTAATTTTACAATGGTCATCACTGTCAGTCAATTGTGCTTGAGCTGTCTCTCTTTAACTTCTCTATAATTCAGGTGTGCATCAGTCTCTGTTAATCTTACAAACTTCTGTTTTGTGTGTAACAGCAGCAATGAAAGACAAAATTAGTAAATTCTGTCTTCATCTTTACAAGCACCTAGAAAAACATGTGAATACATATTTGCAAAAGCCATGTTACAATACAGAATATCACTTCCTTTATAAGTAAATCACTAATTCTATCAGGGGTGATTAAAAGCTAGCTTAAACATTAGTGGCAGGTGCACTGTTGTCAAGAGCAGAGTACGAGTGTCTTTGGTTACTGTGAATGATGGGCGGTGTGGAAGCAGAGGCCACATTACCATCAACTGTAATCACAGTTGGGGAAGGCTGTTTGGGTGATGCTCGGGTATATACTGTCTCCTCCTCCTCCTCTTCCACTTGTGGTTGAGATACTGAAGGAACATTGATCTCAGCGCTGACAGTTGTTACCTGAAACATTTCATGAGACTACAAATGGCCTTCAATTAGCAAGCTTGCTTAGACTATTTAAAAAATTAGAGTTTTAGAAGCACTGTACTCAAATACCGATATGTTTAGACGCGTTAAATATATTTTTGGTTAAATTAAAAAATTAAAACTCAAACAAGCATATTCCCAATTATTTTAAATTACCAAGGATAAATAATAAAAATAAATAAGCAAAGTTAAGAAACACGAGAAGTCATGCATGTCAAAGGATAAAAGCAAAACTCAATCATCTAACCTGGAGAAAACATTGCAGCGGTAACTGCTATGTTTAAGGTTTTAACCTTCCACCTTCTTCCTGCCCACCCCCCTCTTCTAAAAAAAAAAACTACTCCAAACATGTAGTCATTATCATTTGCTAATCTAAACCACATAAGATTTCTAACTTTTATGTTTAGCTGTATGGATGGTCCTATGGATCACTGCACTTACCTTCCAAAACAAAAGAGTCAAGGGTCTGGTGGCATTGGTGTCTTTTCCAGTCAACACGTTTACAGCATATAGCCAGAATGCACTTTTGCATGCCACGGGAGGTATAGTGAGAAACAGAGTGGAGGGTAGCATCTAATACGGTATTGTGGAAAAGGAGGGCTTCAGGGAGAAGATCAGATCAGATAGGATGGAAAAAGTAGCATGGAGGGTGAAGACTCCAATCCACTTTATCAAACCGCCACCAAGGGGGAGAGAGAGAGAGAGAGAGAGAGAGAGAGAGAGAGAGAGAGAGATTTGGGTGGAAAGAAAAGAGGGTTACAAGGATGGGGAAATGGAAAATTCCTTATGGAAATCATCAAGGACTTTCCACATCAGGTCAACATAAATGGAAGAGGACCAGAAAGATTAACACAGGAAAGGATGCAAGTGCGCGAGTTGAAACGTGTTGACTTGCCGGAACTCAGGAAAAGCAATGGAGTAAAAAGGATATGTTTGTAGAAGCCAGTCTCAGGTATTTGTCATAGCATTGTCACAGAGGGTATGCTGACAGCTAAAATCACCTAAAAGAAGTACAGGCGTGGGTAATGAGTCCAAGAGGTGTTTAAGATATGTTGGGAGGGGGGGGGGGGGGTTATCTTGAGGTTATCTTGAGATGATTTCGGGGCTTTAGTGTCCCCGTGGCCCGGTCCTCGACCAGGCCTCCACCCCCAGGAAGCAGCCCGTGACAGCTGACTAACTCCCAGGTACCTATTTACTGCTAGGTAACAGGGGCATTCAGGGTGAAAGAAACTTTGCCCATTTGTTTCCGCCTCGTGCGGGAATCGAACCCGCGTCACAGAATTACGAGTCCTGCGCGCTATCCACCAGGCTACGAGGCCTCTAAAAAAGAAATAATTAGGAGAACACACCAAGCCATTACAGCTATATAGCACTTGGAAGGGTTCAGGATAAGAATTTGGGTTGGGATTGGTGGAAGGAATGGTGCTCAACCCACTTGGATGGTCGGGGATTGAATGCCGACCTGCATGAAGCGAGACCGTTGCTCTACCGTAGGGGGGAAGGGGGGGGGGGAACGGGGGGGGGAAGGAAAGGGAAATAAATAGAACACACAGTACAGTATACCACTTATTCACAAAGATACAGGCAGTAGAGAATGGAACATTTGACTGAAAATGCAGTCAAATGCTGCTTTGTCAGCAGTCAGGGGAAAAAGAGAATACCATTCCGGATCAAGAGATGAGTTAGGGGTCTCTGCAAAAACTGGAGTGGAGAAGAGAAATAAGTAATCATGTAAATGACCAGGACAAGCACCAAGCATTGACTTCTGGAGACACAAGGTGATGAAAACTGAGATAAAAAGTTGGACTTCATGAAAATTAGCATAAAAGCCATGTATATTCCATTGAAGATTAGACATAGCAAAGAACAGAGATAACAGAAAAAAAGGAGAAAGAAAAATTAAGGAAAGAAGTGCACAGGATACTCGGAAAGATCAGGAGCAAGTTCAGAGAAATTAGGGTGGGAGACATTGCTAAACTCAAAGGTGCTCAAGTCGTTTAGTTTTATTACTAATTAGTCGTTTATTTATTAGTTTTAAAAGTTTGAGCCCTGGAGCCAAGTGATACCACCTACCAGGGCAGCAAAGGAGGGCTGAATCCTGGCCAATGCAATAAGTGTACATCATCCCAAGTGGTGCCCCTCTTAAACTGGGGTTAGCCCTACTGAATCGTAAATTTTCTTATACTAGTGCAATGACCTCTTTCTCCCTCTTGTCCCAGCTTGGACACCCAACCAGCCTCCTAGGATGGCCCCTCATGGGCGATTCCTTCAGCAGGTGGTTCGACGATCCAAATAGAATCTCTACATATATTTCATTTTGCATGTGCAATGCCCAAATAAGCATAGGAGAGGGGGGGGGCCGATGCAATCCCCACCAACCCGAGAGTTGTATGTGAGCCTCCCCTCATCATGACAAGGCAAAACTTAAGGAAGACACAATAGTGAAGTAAAATTCAACTCACGTGAGAGGAATGGTTGAGGGGCCACAGGGCTAACAACACTGCAAACCAGGTATGACAGGGAAGATCTCATTGAAAGTTTTAAAATACTAAACACTTTGGAGGATGTTGACCCAGAAAATTTCTTCAAAAGGTCATAGATAACACAAACAAGGAGCAATGGTTTCAAGCTCAACAAGCCACAATGTAGGACTGAGAACAGGAGATGCTTTTTCACCCACAGTATTATAAACCGATGGAACTGCCTACCCGCCAAAGCCGTAAATGATAAAAATTTTAACTTTTAAAGTACAGCTGGAAAAGATCATCAAGGCAAATGGGGAGGAAACCTTCGACAAGCCGCCGGCTTCCTGTTCTCGTCGAGGCCACTAGTGTTAGTGGCTCTCAGGTACTCATGTAAAATTAAAATTAAGTACTAAACATGTCTTCCCCTCCTTACTCTGCCAAACAATAAAGACACAAGGAACACAACCCCACTAAGTTCAAAAAACAGTGTTGGTCTATTCAGAGGAATAGTGATGTGTTTGATACTAGTCACAGAGCAGCTGTCGCCAACCGCTAGTTCATGGACCACTGGTGGTCCCCCAGACAATTTTATTTGTGTATTGTATGTAACCGTGTATTTTCTTTAACAGTTATATTTAATAGCATCGAATAGTTTGACTTTAATAACTACCATTTCTTGTTTGTGGACCGTGGGATTCGCATTAATGGTCTGCAGGATTTAAAATTATGAATTTGGTGATCCGTAAGCTCCGAAAGGTTGGCGACCACTGACACAGAGTGAGTAGTCAGGCAGGCATACCCTTGGGCTACCTAAGATGCAACCTGGTGGTGTGCTTGGTTACTAGAGCATGGTTGACAATGAGACTAAGTTTCCTATACAGTATTTCCATCTGTTCTTAATTTAATCAAAATATGTACTGAAATTTGTTTTGTGTCTATACTTTCTGGTATCTTGGATCTCCTGCTTCCCCTCACCTCTATGAGACTATTGGATTCTGGTCCTACACAAGTCTAGAGACCTGATTGGTTTGTGAATACCTGTATTTCTGTGGTACTAAAGCCAATAACACCAGGGAGCTACTGAAGGCCAGTCCAGACAACAATGCAGTACTGTAAAGTAGCACATGACTCAAACTAATTAGGACTGGACCTGTTCTGTTTTAACAAGGATTTAATCTATTAAGTATTACACAATTTTTGTTTGCTATTTATTGCAGAATTATTGGTTTTTCAGAACCCACATAACAGAACACATTTGTGTGCATAGTCAACAAAATGATATAAAGTACAAGCAATGCATTTTATATGTACTTTACAGTAAAATGGGCAAATAGAAAATTTTAAGAAAAGAGAAAATACTATTTTCCACTTACCTTGGAGAATGGCTAATTAATTCTTGTTAATCTGTGTAATCAGAATGTGAGTTTACAGTAGTGCTATATGCAATACAAGAACACTATAAAATGAGGGTATGGACCCCAAAGAAAACAAAAAATCCACATGAGAGCCTAGGGCACACCAAACCCTAGGTCCCCTAGGCACATACACGCCATCAAAACTAGGCAAACTTAGCAGTGAAGAAGCTACCCACAGGGAAGGCACCAGAAGAGTTCAGAATATACACAAAAAATGTACAGTACCTCAAAAGAATAATTAGAGAACAAGGCCTTTTCTATTTTTTTGTGTGACTGGGATATGAACCCATGACACAGAAAGGAGCAAAACATACAACCTGCAGCATTACAACTAGTGAAGCTGCAAACAGCACAGGCCAGCTTAGAATCAGCAGGGGAAACCAACAAGAATACAAGAGAAACAAACCACCTGAACACAACAGGTACTGGCTGTCAGGACTATTATGCAATCAGGCAGGATTGCCAGTCCTAATGAAACTGTCGGGAAATCACACATCTAACCCCGACCCAATTAGCTTGGCACTGGAAGACTTGCACACCTAGCTAAAGCATAAAGCACCAAAATGTACATTAACAATGTCCAGTCACTATGAACACACAAGCACACAGCTAACTAGATCAACTTCTTAACAACAGGCCTTGCTGTAGAGAAGCTAGTTCCAAACACTACAGTACTTGCAGAAAAGATGACTCAAGAGAAAGTATCTCACATGGGAGAAACCTGAGCTCTTCAATAAAGGTACCTCTGGTGGAACAGAGGAAACACAACATAGGTACCAAGAAACATAACGCTACCATACAGCTGGAGCAAAATAGTATAAAGGTAACATGCAATGTAGGTGGAAATAAACACAACTGTGAATCAGAAATGGAGCAAAAATAAGACTCATTGCAGAACTATTATTCCAGGTACACACTTAACTGCACCAAGCAAGTGAGTGAGGGAGATGGCCGGCTAGGACCCAGAGTTACCTGGCCCACCATCTGGTGGCTGTATGGTGAATAAAGGTTAGGAGTTGTTTGCCAAAGGTAACTATCATCAGCCTTGCTCACCTACTGTTTTATTTATTTATTTACAAGAGGAAGATTACCCAGCTGCACCCAGATCTCTCTACCCCCGTCCTCACTCCTCCATTATCTCTTTCCTTATCCCCATCTGTTCTCATCTTTCCCCTCACCCCACTCCTCTCCCAACCTTTTCACCTGTTTTCCCCCTTCCCCTTCCTTCATTTCAACATCCCCCTTTCTACTATCTCTTCAAATATCCCCCCTTCTCTTTCCTTCTCTCCCTACCTCTTCTTGTCGTCTCGTTTCTTTGCCCTGGTCAATTCAGTCTGTACGTCTTTGCTTCAATACACCCAGCTCCCTGGTGTATTGGCTTTAGTACCACAGCAATACAGGTATTCACAAGACACACAACCCTGTCTGTGTGTTTTTCTCATTCTGTTTCATTTTGTCCACTCATGTTCTTTTTTACCGATTATCTCTGTGTCTCAGTCTGCCAGACAGATAGACACCTACAGGATTTTGGCTCTCAGTAAGACAGCTTAGGTTTCACAAGGTCTGGTGCACCTAAGTGCTTGGCTACACCAGCATATAAGTCATGGGAAGCTACTGAGGTTACCTCTAACATAACTGCTTAATGTCTCAAGAAGATAAGTCCAAATCTAGTGCACCTCTGTTGACAAATGAATCAGACTTTTATAGTACAGGGACAGTAGTTCTATAGGTGGGCGGCAATCCCCAATGACCTGGGCTGCTATCCCAGTGGTAAGAAAAAGTTTTGTTGCAAGGTTGTTACCCATGTCTACTTATCAGGTGACATTTTCAAATTGCTTTGCTTGTTTTTTCTAGAAAACATTGGATGTTTTCAGGTGATGTTATAACTTTGTGTAGTTTGCCTCAGTGTTAGAGATTTTTATATTATAACATTTCCCTTACCTCAATGATAACCCCAGCTTATGGTCCTGAGAGTTCTTTAGCTCTTCAACAGTTGTTTGATACCCAGGTGTTAGTAGCATCTCCAACGAATCACTGCTTAAAGCTTAACCACTGCACTGCGCCACCCGACATAACACGGGATATGGAGTTGCACCACCCGACTCAGGAGCAATGTTAGGATATTGTAAGATTCAAAACACACACTCGGATGTTGGGCACGAGATGGATGCCTGAGACTTCCAGTGAGTGGCAGCCATCTTGAAAAAAAATTCCCAGCATGCCCCAGGGCCGCAGGTTGGGTCAGTTTTGAGTGAGCAGCCATGGCTGGCACACGCCCCTCCAACTCCCAAATCCCTGTCGGACACGGTGTTGAAAGATTGCTCTCTGATGATGAAATTTCGACCTCATGGTTTGAAGAAGAGAAGGATAGTGATATTGATGAAGCAAGGCACGATAAATACCTAACACAAGTGTCGGATACAAGTGAAACAGCGAGCATATCCAGTACAGGGCGAGCGCCAGGCATGCTGTGGCCTCTCAGGCCATCGCCCTCACCATTATCATCACAACCTGTGTCATCTCCAATTTTTGAAGAAAGTGATACTATAGATATATCATTTTCTGGGTTTAGTGATGCTGCTTCTGATACAAGTACCATAGATGAACAGAGTCTTAGCGGCTTCTATGATGGTAGTACTATGCCAGTTATGCCAGTACAGGAAGTACAGGGGAATTCACAAGGGAGGAATGTGATAATTTTGTACCGCATAAACCACAATTTGATGATACTGATGTTGGTCTTGCACCCACTTTATCATATACAGGAGAAGATATGAGTGAAAGTGAATATTTTATGGTTTATTTTGATGAGCCGTTCATGCAACATCTTGTTGATGAAACCAACAGGTATACATTGCAACTGCAACTTATTGCAGGTGGCTTATTACCTGCTTCACGTATGACAGGATGGTAGGACACTATTGTGGCTGAATTGTATGTGTTCTTAGCTCTGTGTCTGCTTATGAAACTTTCTGTAAAACACACAATACAAGATTATTGGAAAAATTTTTGCGCTGTTTCAAGCCCAGTGGTCAAGGCCAGGGCCAGGGCCAGCAAATATAACCCCGAATGTGACTCCAGTAAGGGGTCTACCTCGACAAGCAGCAGGCAAAATCCCAGCACTACCAGACCACCTCTGAAATAGAGGAAGAGAACCCCAAGTAAAAATTAAGTGAGAAATATGATGACATACAGCCATCACAAAAGACAAGAACTATGCAACATAATCCTCCAGAAAGAGAGTTGAGAAAAGGGGTGATGGAAAAAAGGGCCAAGGACCAAGCTGAATCTAATGATGGGGCCAACACAGCCTGCCAACACATGAGATGGGGAGAGTAGAATGTCCCAACTGCCTCCTGGAACACAGGCATAAACAGCTTGGGAAGAGCTGCTGAAACTCCCATGGCAAGCAACAAGGCACCTGCACCCCAGCCGAGTGAATCAACGTCCTTGTGGAGCAATCAGAAAAGGCTTCACAAGGGCAAGAAAATGCACGACTGTAGCCAAGTGTGAGCGAGCCCAGAAGTCATCCACCAAGAATGCTGAAGGTCACCAGCATTTCCAATTCTGGGTCCCTAAACACCATGGGGGGCCAACTCTGGGGCATCCAGCTGATCAATATGCTGTGAATGCTAGACGTAAGTGAACTTAGCTCACAAAATGCAGCTGCCTGAAATGCCTCTAAATGGGAAATGGAATCTGTCAAAGCAGAGACCACAGTGAGAGCAAAGGACTTACAGGACTTAAAGTTGTAAGACAAACTTAATGATGATCATCCTGTTGCAAGAACAATGAACACCACTCAAAATTACATTCAACAAGAGTGTGTCAATGGGCTGTTCCATACAGATCACATCAGAGAACTGCAGGGCATGAAGGATGGTAACCAAGCAGAAACCCCTAGGCACTAGGGCTGCTCACCAAAAGAATAGACATGAAATGCAATCCAAACTACCGGGATATGAGTGGCAACCATGGCAAAACATGTAAACAAGTGCACGAACATTAGTGTTTCCCAACACAACAAAAAAAACACCTCAAGAAGAGAAATCAAAGATTCGTGAATTGCTTCAGTTGAGGCTCTCCTCCCTGGTGGTCAGGCCTCTTAGGGGGGCAAACACACCAATGAAGAGACCTCTGTGCACGGGCAGCATTAGTGGATAGACAGGGAAGAAAACCTTGAACACATGAAGTCCAAAATGCCAAAAAGAGCAAAACAACAAGCTGGACCTAAAACATGCATGTGAAGCCTATGCTGATTACAGGAACAAAAAACCAGCGTTGAATGTAATGAAACGCCATTTTCTGGGTGAGACCCGGAGGCTCCCCGGAGCTTTACCGGCTGATATGCTAATGTCAGACTTTGGCATCAGTCATGTGTATGGAGTTCTAGGGCCTACCGGGGACCACGAGCCAGAACCTGGCCCCCTCAGAGAGGCAAGGGGAGCAATGGCCTATAGAAACCCCCGTGTAGTTGGAAGCATTCTATGTCTGCCATCGACCGGGTCAAGCATCCAGAAAGGTAAGCATTCCAAAACAAACCCCTATTCTGGTGAAAATTGCTACCTAAGCCGAACTAGTGAATAGAACTCTTCAACAGAAAACACGGAAACTAGTATGACGTCATACGTCACCGCGCCGCTGTCTGCGCAGCTCCCCCCTCCCCGGGAGGGGGAAGGGGGAGCCCCAGACCTCCCACGCCGGCTATCCACCCATCAGTTCTGAGGCTGGATGTCAAAACACGCGAAAAACGCCGACCGGAGGGAGGGAGGGTTGCCGGGGAGCCTCCGGGTCTCACCCAGAAAATGGCGTTTCATTACATTCAACGCTGGTTTTCTGGGGGGAGCCCCGTCGGCTCCCCGGAGCTAACTACCCACAGAGGAAGGTCAAAGGGACAAAACCGGGAGGCGGACACCACGCACCCCCCAAGGAGGCGAGACAACCGGCAGCAAATGCCAACCCAAGGCGCCACAGCCCCGAAAATCCCGGGAACAACACGAGAACCACGAGCAGCAAGGCCCCTGCACGAACACCAAAAATCCATGCCCGAAAGACTGCAAGGCCACGTCGCCCAGACGGCAGCGAGAGCAGCGAAGCCACGAACGCCACAGGCATGAGGGAAGAACACAGGCAGCTTAGCCGCAAGAACACGGCTGACCACCCGGGACACCATCACCCGCGAACCGGGAAGAACAGAACCGGATCAACGCAAAACGCGCTCCGGACCCAAACGCCGTGGCACGCAAACAACAGCAGAGGGCCGCCACTGAACACAAAAACGACACACCCCCGGCCCGACCAACAAAGCACCAACAAACCCTGGACCCCTCCAGAATGCAGCAGCCCCACCCCCCGCCAGAAAAGATGGAGACTGCTGCCATCAAACAACCAAAACGCTAAAACCGAAGGAGCAAGAAAACACAGCGAACCGACCCCCAGAGGCAAAGGCCCAAAGGAAAGAGCCGACGAAAAAACACACCGGAACCGAAGGGGCACTACCAACCGAGGAGAAGACAGAGCACGCTGACCAGAGACCAGGATGGTGCAAGCGGCGCACGAACAGGCCGGAGGTGAAAGACGCACAAGACAGCTGACTAACGGTGCAGAAGCAACACCAAGACCGAAAGCAAGCTGAAGCGGCTCCGCCTGCGCCGCACGAAAAGAGGCGACAGTATGTGGCAAGACGACGGCCCCCAACCCCTACTAGAAAACCAAGCCGAGAGTAAACCAAGCCAACAAGAAGGACCCACCGAAGAAGGGACAGGAAAAGGAAGGACCGCCAAAATACCCCATACTGCCGCCAAGAAAGCACGCAGGTGGGACACCTACCACGAAGCCACCTGACCACCAACCGGAGGCGAGACCACGAGGCAGAACATAAGCAGCCCCGACAAGGCCCCCCCCGAGCCCAGGAAAAAGGCGGAGCCGCGAGAAGATCTCGGGCGCGACCACCGAAACCCAGGCGGCACAAGGAGATGGAACGTCTGCCGAACAGAAAAACTCCGAAGCATGCAAGCCCGCCAGGAGTTCAGAAACGACAGGTCCGACGCGAGACATCGCAAGAACCCCCCCAAAAAAAGTAAAACAACAACAACCGGCAGGGCAAGCTAGGAAAACCAAAGAAGGCGGAAGGGTCGCCGCCAGAACAGGACCCGAACCAAGGGGCACGAACAACTGCAATAGACCGAGACAAAGAAGCACATCACAGGACACAGGCTGACCAACGCCTAAGAACACACGCAGAACATTCCTGCTGCAGAAGAGGCAGGAAGAAAGAGCAGAAGCACAAAAAAAAAAAAAAACCAGGAGAACAACCAGGGGTGGACAATCAGGCAGGGACAAAAACCCCACGCAATCCCCAGGCACAAAACGGCAGCAAAGCGCCACTCCACAACCGGACACAGGAACAAGGACACGCCACCGTGAAACACGGTACCAATGCTCACGTGCAGCAGCAGCAGCAACAGGCACCACTGCAACATGCAACATGTAAATAGCAACTCCCCTCTGCAAAGGCAGAGAACGGAGCAGGCAGACCCCAGACAGGGCCAACGGAGACACGACAAAACCCTGCAGGCCCAGAAACCTGCACCAGGCGACCGACGGCGGAGAAAACCCCGCTCGATACCTGCTGGATGAGGTACTGGGAGCTCTTTTACACCTCAAGCCCGGCCCAAGGTCAGGCCAGACCGGCCAGAGGATGGCCCACCAGGCAGCTGCTAGGAGCAGTCCACCGGTCCACATACCCCCACAACCAGGACGGGCCGGAACTGCCATACGAAAACAGGCCAGTGCGCCCTGGAAGTCCACGGACGAACCAGCAAGAAGGCTTATGCTCGCAAGTAGGTCGTGTAACAAGCACAGACCTCTGATGGTAATACAGTGTTCCCCAAAGGTGCCAATAGCACCACTGCACTCCGCTGGTACTATCCCGCAAGTTCTACCAGATAGGCGGGACCCAAGAGCCAGAGCTCAAATCCTGCAAGCACAGCCAGGAGCCTCACCAGGTGAGTACAGAACCAACCCTACAACCCCCACACCTCACAACATTAAAAAAGGAGGGTCCCCTGAATGACTCCAGCATGGGTTGGACATGCACATGAGGGGGACAGGAAGGGGTGATAAAGGGACAGTCACCGGTGTGCGAACGGTCTCAGTCGTACAAAATTATACCTAAATAAAAACAGGTATATGAACACCGCCGCATCCAGCGCCCGGCCAAAAGACGCCAGACCGCAGAAACTCACCTGGCGAATGGTGGCTCGAACTTGACACGACTCAACCGTGCCCAGAAGAACTTGGGAGCACCGCCAGGTGAAGACGCCAGAGCCGGACCCGCAGGAGAACAGGGAGAGGCGAAGGAGGCGGTCCACACCCATGACACAGAAAACCGCGGTGTCCTCCCCACAACTGGGAACCAGGACACCCCTGGTGCAAAGGGGCACATACCGCAGCCAGGGAGAAGAACGAGAGGCGAAGCACTGTAGCAAAAAAGGGCGCAAAACCCCAGCACTGAACCATCGCCCAGACCAAAACAAACTCCACGGCGCATGCGCATAACACGCTGGCCGAACCGCACACCCTCCCTGCGGGAAGGCGCCAGCCAGGACTATTGCACGAGAAAAGGAGCCAAAAGAGGAAGCAGGAACAATAAAACCGGCCAAGAAGCAAAGAGCCCAAAAAAAAAGGGAACCCAAACGGGCGACAAGTAGCCCAAACGGGCGACAAGTAGCCCAAACGGGCGACAAGTAGCCCAACAGGGCGACAAGTACTAGGAGCCGACAGACGTTCCAATAATGCGGGAAGTAGCGAAAAACCTTCCCGTACCCTCGAGAACACAGAAGCCAACACTAGTCCCGAAGGCACACGAAGGCGCAGGCGCACCCGAGATCAAAAGTCACGCAGAACCCCAACGAACGGGGAAACATGACAAAAACACCGTCCCAAAAAGCGGGGGAGGAAACATCCACCCACAGGACGGAACCAACCGACTCAAAGGCCAAGGAACCGAGCCCGGGGAGGGGCCGACGTCCAACAGCACGTACGGCGAGTGGGGAGGAAAGACCCCACTCCGCGTAACCACAAGCCCCGCCTAGAGGGGGATAAAACCCCCCACGGGGTCTAACGGGGCCAAGGCCCCCCCCAAGGCAGCCCCTCCCCAGCCCCGGGAACCTACACGACAGGCCCCGGGGCCGAGCCGTTCCCCCAAAGCCCCGGCCGTACCAGAAAACCGGGGCAGCCGTGAAAACACTAAGGAAGGGAGCCCACTGGCAGACTCATACAACACGGCTGGAGGAACAGGCCCAAATGCCCCCGTCACTACCCCGGAAGGGGAATTCCCCGAGACTGCCCGAGTCTCAACACCACGAAACACCCCGCCCTGAACCTACAGACGGTAAGGAACCGGATGCAGGCAGGAAGGGTGAACCAGGGGAAAGACAAGGGGGCGTGGATGCAACCAACACCCCCAAGCTCCCAAAACGAAATACAACGGGGCAGCCCCGGGGCTCCCGGGGAGGAAACCACGAGAACGTTGCCACCACCAAGGCTCAAGTGCAACGCCCCTGCTGCCCGCACCCGCTTTGTTAGCACAACTGGGTAACCGAGCCACAACGAGCAACCAAACTCGCAGGACACCGGGTCGAAGGTGTCACCGACCCCACAGGCAGCAGACGGAGGCAAAACAGAGAGTCACCCAGAGACAAAAGGTGAGAGCAACCCTCAAACTCGCTGGAAGCGAGGGGGGGGCTCTGGGGTCACATCCATCGGACCCGCGCGCCCCCAGGGGTTTCCCAGGGTCCCGAGCGTTTACTTTAAGAGGACTCGCGCTCAGGTAATCCCAGGCAGGGTACTGCTAACCGGCACCCAAGCTACCAAACAACTTTCTAAGAGCTGAACCCCCGGGACGTGTACACTCACGGGGACCTAGCAGGGGGTACCACCAGAAATACTCAGAACACAAGGGACACAAGGGGCAAGAACGAAGGCAGACCCCCCCACCAGGTATATAAACAAAAGAAAAAGAAAACCCCGCAAGAGGACAGCGTACCCAAGCGGAACAGAGCCGGCCGCTATGATTGGTAAAGACAAGCTGCACAGTACCCCGCGCCCCACCAGTGCAAACACCGCCCCTTACTCTAAGGCGAACAAGGGAGACAGAACACCCGAGCACACAAAGAGCGGCCGAAAACCAAGCGGTAAACGGCCAAGCAGGGGCAGGACCCAAGGAACTTGTGGAAGGTGGCCCCAAGCCCCAAGGGCAGTACTTACAAGGCACCTAGGGAAGGGAACCCTAGGCGCATGCAGCCCGAGTACTGAAGAATCACACCCGGCTCACGCACCACCTAGAAAACAGACACCACACTCTAGGTACAGTGCTGAAACAACCACTGGAGCCGGAGCACATAACCATTGCCTATAGCATCAGCCGAAGAACTGATGGGTGGATAGCCGGCGTGGGAGGTCTGGGGCTCCCCCTTCCCCCTCCCGGGGAGGGGGGAGCTGCGCAGACAGCGGCGCGGTGACGTATGACGTCATACTAGTTTCCGTGTTTTCTGTTGAAGAGTTCTATTCACTAGTTCGGCTTAGGTAGCAATTTTCACCAGAATAGGGGTTTGTTTTGGAATGCTTACCTTTCTGGATGCTTGACCCGGTCGATGGCAGACATAGAATGCTTCCAACCACACGGGGGTTTCTATAGGCCATTGCTCCCCTTGCCTCTCTGAGGGGGCCAGGTTCTGGCTCGTGGTCCCCGGTAGGCCCTAGAACTCCATACACATGACTGATGCCAAAGTCTGACATTAGCATATCAGCCGGTAAAGCTCCGGGGAGCCGACGGGGCTCCCCCCAGAAAAAGCAAATGGTTCCCTCAAGAAAACAGAGCGCAAGGATGGCCTGCACTTAGTTTGAATCAATGCAACTTATCACGATCTCATAAACCAGTAGCACTACAAGCTGTACAAGTATTTATGGAATCAGCAACAGAACTGAGGTAGTGAGTCAACTGAGAGCTGGAGCTGGGCTGCCTGGTGGTGATAATCAGTATTAATGAGTTTTGAGTTACTTTGATTGAATACCAAGTTCTGCATGAATTGGTTGAGTTGCTGTTTGGTAGTTCTGAGGCTTCATTTTCTGTGAACCCTTCCAGTCGTCTGTAAAGCTTTGCTGACTTTCTGGAGGCTTTTCCTGGTGGGATGGCAGATTGTCACTCACTCACCTAGTTGTGCTTGTGGGGAGTGAGCTTTGGCGTTTTGGTCCTGCCTCTCAACTGTCAATCTACTGGTGAACAGATTCCTAAGCTTCTCGAGTTCTATCATATCTACATATCACTCCCTGTGCCTCGGTGAGGAGGGCCAGGTTCTGGCTCTGGTCCCCAGTAGGCCAAGCAGAGCTTCCATACCTAATGTAACCTTTTAGTATGGAATAATCTCAACAAGATAGCTTCAAGAAGCCACTGGGGACTTCTTCCAGAAAAGTACATAATGACTTAAGACTGTATATGACAAATGGGCAAAACAAGATGAAACACTGCAAGCTTTAACTCTTCCCCTTTATGCTATAAATAGGTAATTCTGCCCCCAACCACCTACAAACAAACAACAACACACCCTACAAACACCCTGCCCTCTCTCACACACACACATGCAAATTTCTTATAACTTTAAATGTCAACACATTCCTTACTATCATCCCTTCCTTGTAGCCTCCTCCCAGGACATGCATAGAGCCCACAATCAACAAGGATCAAACCCCCAAACCTAATTATTGCAAAATTGTTGTCAGTACAAGCATAAGAGCAATTGGATCATATTTCTGTACATCTAAATATCCAAAATCTGTTCTAAAAAAATTTTTGAACAATAGCTGTTGTGTCTGATACTTGGTGTTGATAAGGCCAATATATTATTAGCGAGTATAAAAATAAGCAGTAGACTGATTTCCACGCTTAGAAATGCATAAATGAAACCAACTCGACAAATCATCCACATAATTATAGAAGTAGAATAAAAAATTATATAGCTTGGATATACAATGTAAGTGATTAATTATTAATTACAAACTTTCATAGATTTCTCCATTATAATAAATTACAGTACTGTACTTTCAATAGTATCTACATGACTTCAAATACTGTACTGCTAATACCAAGTAATTGGTAATTAAGACAATTTCAACTGCTACTTTGAAGTGAATGATGCCAAACAGAATTAAAAGGGTTCAAAAAATGCTTGAATATAAAAGGTAATTTGCACATAAAATGCAAATATAAGGACATTCCTTTATCAGAATAAATTCTCTTCATCTGTGATCAATATTTGATGAGTGCATATGTATACAACTACTGTTGACTATTTTAGGTTCAAAACTGCTTATGCACCTCATAGTCATTAACTTTTAAGTTGTATTGCATAGAATATACAGCAGACAATAAAAGTAGAAAAATAACCAATAGCACTGCTGAGCGCAATGCAAGTTTTGAGACATGCTTCCATCAGATACATAAGACGAGATTGAATAATAATTTAAAAGCATAAATTGTATGCAACTATGCATCAAAAGCAGAAGTGAGAATTCTGGCAATAAAGCCCATCGACAACCCTTGCACAAGGCTCAGCAATACAGACCCAAAGATACACGAGCATAAAGAGCCAGAATCCAAGCCAAGCGTTGCACAATTACCAGAACATCGAGATTCCCAGTTGGAGTAACTTCTGAACATTTTTTTTTTGAGGAAGGCTTTTTTTAAACTAGGCCATCAAGGTGCTGAAAAAAAATAATTTTTAGTGTGCTTTATGCTGTGTTATGTACTTTTAATACTAGCAAACCGAAACTTTTACATACATTATCATGACCCAGTTACCATGTTCGTGGGGTGGAGAGGTATTAGCCCAGAGAAAAAAAAGTGAGCAACACTGAAGGAGGATTATTGATAGTAATAAAATATTACATATATCACTCATCCATTCATTACATCATTCACAAAACAAAATATAGCATCACAGGTAAAGAAGCACTACCTCACCAGCAATTGTCCAAGGCAGCACCCCACTGCTTCCTTGTGAATTGTCATAAGGATGCATACCTCGTTTAATGTTGGGGAATGTGCTCTGGGAAGCTGGAGTGATAAATGAATCGGTGGTGTAAGGGGTCACTATAGAATAGTTCCTATGGAGATATATTCCTGGTACTGTAATTTATTACTGTATTTGCAACCAACACAGAATATAACAATTACATTACTGTACTTGGTTATTTAAAGAACAATACTGTACTGATAATTTACATGATTTAATAATTATATCTTATATTGTAGAGGTAATAATAACAATTTAATTCAATGAGCAAGTGTGCTCACTAGTGCATGGTGCAAACCCAATTATGACAAGCTTCTCAGCCTTGGGAGAGAGGACTAGAGCTATTGGTGGGAAGATGGACCCATGTTATGGCACATCCTCCTTGAAGAAAGCATTAAGGGTTTGTTGGCAATCTACACTAATCTGCATTATGTTCAGTGAAGAGATCCATGCCATCAATAGTCTTAATGATGGCCTCTTAAAATTCTAGTAGTGATACAGTGTCATTTGTGATGTTTTCACTGTCTTCAGTAGCAACCATCTGCTCCAGTTCAACCAGGTCTTCACTGGGGCTTGTCAGGTGAGTCTGACGTAGCTGGAAAATGTCACTGTCAACTGCTGCCTCGTTCTCTTCAAATTTCTTACGTTGTGACATGCTTACAGTTATGTTTTAATCTACTGTTTAACTAGTTGGCTCCCACTTCCTCTTGATTCTAATTACAAAAAAATTGAAGAATATCCACCAATCCATAGCTGATTTTCTTTACCATCTGTCTCCATCTCCAGTTCCTTGAAGGTGGAAGGACTTACAATTTGAAACTGCATACCGATTCATTGGCTAAATCAGTAAAGTTATATTTTGTGGAAGGATGTAGACTTTCCAAATTCTTGGGGTAGCCAGGGGCATTTTTGAACATCAACAACATTCTTGGTTCTAGTTAAGTTACATCACAACTCTGGATCTCTGGACCAAAAACTGGAGATGAACCACTGCTGGAAGATACAGTACCTCTGATCAACTAAGCATTTTGGTCTAGCTTCCACTCGACTGCCAGGTGTCCCTTATAATTCTCTCTCGATGCGTGGGGTCATTGAGTGGCAGAAATACATAGACTTCAGCTTAAAATCTACCAAACATTGCTGCCTAGCAAGAGCATGAAACCATTTTTTTTTTTTTGGTTTGTTTTTATGTATCATTTCACAGGCTTCCCGATCCCTATCACATTGCAGAAAAATGAATGTATTTCTTTGCTCCTATTCTCATTTAGACATTTTGCCCCAAGGTTTAGTTTTAGCTCCTCTGTCTTCCTTTGAAAGCTCTCAAGCCTCTCTCTCCCATTGCTCACATCCAAACTGTTAAGTCTGTTTAAAGAGCTGGTAACTTTCCTCCAACAAATCTGCAAATGTCACCATCCTTTCCCAATAAATGAGTCCAAGTTGTTAATAACTGCTTGAACTACAAAAATAATGCCTTTAAAGTAAGCAACTTACCATGATTGCCATTGACAACCACTCATCACGAATAGCAAACCTTGGCAGAACTCCACATAACATGGGAACCCCCTACCTTTTCCTAATCATACGTACCTGCTAACTTGAGCCTACTTTTAAGTTCTTCATTTCGACCATTGCTAACATCATTTCCCAAACGAGAGACAGACTATAGCCTTGTTCCCGTTGCCTGTTAAAATGTTGTCTATCTTGTCCACTATGTCATCTATACCAGTTCCAGGAAAACACACCTTCATATTATGAGCATATTTTAACAAAAGACCCCCCTGTCTACGTACCTTACTTGAGAATTCCCAACAACAAAAGGTTTCCTCATCTTTCTTGTTAAGCTGTTTCATTACCCTACCTGCTAGGAGAATTCAAGAATAGAAAACCCTGCTCAATGCAATCCTGCTCTGACAGGAAAAAAAACTGCCTTTGTGGACAGGGAAGTTTGAAAAAAAGCATGAATACAAGCATTCATTAAGCATTCAAGAAAGAACAGTCCAAAGCACAAGAGACTAATGTTGCAGGATGATGCAACTCTCAGTTAATTGAGAGGTCCTTCATTGACCCTGAGACTACACTCAGGGAAGTCTGGGAAGAAGTTGAGTAGAAGTACTGGTTAACTTCGAGTAGAAGACCAGTACTTTCAGTTGATGATAAGTGGCAGCAGTATTGGAAAAGCGGGCACCCAGCAGGGTGTAGTAGCATTAGTGGCCAGTTGGGCAGCTAGCAGAGGGTTAGTTTAAGAAACAGCAGCAAAATACTTGGCAGTCTAATCAATTTCAATTATTTGTTGAAGGAAGTGTTTGGGTAAAGTGGAATGTACCTTTTGCTGGTATTTCAGGACTAGATTTAGAATTATCCAGGGTGCCCCTTCCTGTAGATGGTGTTGTGAGAATGGCCTGAAAAGACCTTGCAACATTAGAGCTGACATAAGTTCATGCTGTCCTAGGCTGGATTTAAGTTCTGATTGGAGGAGTAGTAGTTTGGTTAAAACAATGACCAAGTGGCCTTGGCTCGGAAAGAAGATTCAGCCTTTGTTGAAAACAGATCAATGGAGAAGAGCAACAGCCCACTGACACAAGACATAATGAGAACCAACAAACAAAATTTAAATCTCAATGCCCTCATAGGAGAAGCTGTAACCAGTAACAACAAACTAACGCCCTAATGAGGTGTTAGCAGCTAGAGGTGAACAAAAATCAAAGTCCACACAATAAGAAAGGGATTGTAAAGACCTGCAGATGAAGCCAACACTAAACCTAAACACTTGAGGAGAGATTCTCAGAGGAGGACATCAGGCGAAGGACTGAATAGTGTTAACATGGGAGCCAGCAGCTACTGGGGTGCTGTCACCTGGTGGTGGGGTCAGCTATAACTGGGTAGATCATTTGTAAAGTCATTTGCAGTTTCATTTGTCTTTTCTCTATGAACCTTGCACGTGCCTGTTTTGCTTTACTTACTTTCTGGATGTTTCCTTTGATGAGAGTGATTGTAAAGAATTCCCTACTCCCTGTGCCTCTGTGAGGGGGGGGGGGCCCAGGTTTTGACTAAGGTTTCCAGTATGCTATTAAGGACTCCCGGGGCTGATGTGACATTGCTATTTGTAGTTGGCTACAGGAAACCACCATCCAGCCCCCCTCCAGGAAAATCATCAGAAGGCAATACTTGGACAAAAGCAAAATATTCTAAAAATCTCAAGTTATATGCAGACAAAAAAAAGCTGCTGTGAAAACTATTATAATAGCTCCCTTCTTTCTAATTATTTGCTTGGACATAATACAGTAACTTGAGGCAGTGAGAATATGGAGGAAGCAAATGCCAGTATTTTATCCAAATAAAAAAAGTTGGGACAATCGGCTAAGAAAAAACATTGCTACATCACAGCAAATGAATACAGGGAAGCAAAATATTTGTCTTGACCAATATCAACCAACCAGTATCTCCACCCCAGGCAACAGCATGAACAAAATGCCTGGGTTGGCTACCCCCCTAACCTGTTCACACCTAAGAGTAAATATCTGTTTGCTGGATAAAGACGGGTTTGGGACAGGGTTGTTGATTTGTGGAGCAAATTACCGGGTAACATAATTGATGTGGGATTGATGAGGTGTATCAAGTGTAGATTAGACACATACTGTATATGAATGAATTTGGGTGAATATAAATAGGAACTGCCTTGTATGGGTTAACTGGTCTTTTGCAATTTTGTTTATTCTTATGTTCTTAAGGCAAGGGTGTGGTAGGCCTGTGGTAGAAAAAAGACTGACACACAGCACGACCTAGTGATAACAGAACGAAGCTGATGCATGCTGAACCAGAACAGAGAAGATATCTCTGTTCAATGAAAGATATCTTCGTTCTGTGAAGATACCTCTGTTTTGTGTATATCATGGTTCTGTGATACTCTATGCATAAATAACTTGTATACAACCCACAAAAGGCTTCCATATTGAGCATAAACTCATTGTACAATGGAATTTTTGTTTAAGGATAAGTACAGGTCAGTTATTCTGAGTTTCAGTCTCTGTTGCCCTAAACTGACTACAAGACACCATTAAGATTGTGATGAGGAACAATTCAAGAAATCCTGGTTTAATATTGGTGCAATCTAGGGTAGCAAGTTGGTGGGCCAACTGGCTGAACTAAATACTCTTGCTTGTCTCTCCATAGCACCAGTATGACTCAACAGGGACATTTTGAAAATATTCCTGTTGCACCAGTGCAGGTTCTTGAGATATCCTGACTGCATAATCCAGTCCAAAGGAATGACAACAGAGCTTAACTGAAGAGTAACCAAGATGAAAAGTTCACCAAATATTAGGAACGGCTTTAAGGGGTGGTCACGTACCGAATATTCTCTATACATTTCAGACGATACCTTCAGAAGTTAAAATGAATTGAAGTAGTACTTGAAACATCTGTCAAAAGAATTCTACATGCTAGTTCAGCTATTTGTCCAAGTGAAGTAGCAGTCACTTGCTTACATCCAGATATGAGAATATATAAAATGATGACTGCTTTCAGCATGAACATTACCAGTAAAAACAGGAGGAAAGAAACATTAGATGGAAAAAATGCATAACAGTAATTGGGGACATAGGAGGAAAGAATGAAAAAAATATTTATAAAAAGGAAAATAAGAAAATTGAGAAAAAGGAGCAGCCCATCATATGGCACTAAACTATGAGTGTAGTCAGAGCCAAGAGCAATCACAGGAGGAAGAGGCACCCACTGTTATTCCCCGCCACAGTAGTGCTGTTATATGGCTGACCAAAACTAACCATGCTACAACCTGCACTTGTACCCTATCATAATCAAATTTACAGTACTGAAGTAATACAAACACTACTTGAATGAAAATGAGACAGTAAAGTATTGCAAAGACCTGGATGTTTTGTCTTCCAGAGTCATATAAATAGCAGCATCAAAATGAATTAAGCAAAACAAGGAAATGCACAAATTATGACAACAACACTATTCAACAGCTTGTGTACATTATTTTAGTCATACACAATCAGGATTCAAGAGTTAAAAATGCATTTTGTTTATAATTGTATGTTGTAATAATTAGTACAAAGGTTATATTTGCACTATGCAATAATAAAGAAAAACAGAATATTATACTGTACTTTAGTTTGAATTTATATATAAAGTGCAAAAGTCAATAGGCTATTCTATAATGACATAAAAAGATACAAATTTGTGATTATTAATATGCATGCCTTGCTATATTGTTTACTAACATGCTGATGAAGTGATAACAGTCCATGAGCCATTGCATGCAATTATATCAAGATACACAGTTTGACTATTAATTAGTACAATACACTAACAATATACTGTCTTATACTATACTATACTTATCCAAACTATATGAGAAGGACATCTAGCCAGATAAGCCAGATGTTCAGATAAACAGAATTATTACATGGGAAATAAAAAAATAATAATCTATAATAATAATAAAACCAAACATAAATAATTCAAAATTTTTTGTACCACAACCACCATAATTCTTATTTCCACACAAATGACAAATCAAAAATATAATTTAAAAGAGAAACTTTAGCTTACATTGTTGTTTGTCTTCTTGTGTGATACTGTACATCTTGAAATGTATAGTTCTTGAAAATTTATGTAACCTAATCTCTGGTTATCGGAATTTGGCAAAATCTGGCAGACATAATCCGGACCTAATATTGGCCAGATAACCCAAATATTCGGTTCAACGGACTTTGGATAACCGAGCCCATTCACTACATTGACAATTTGGCTGGCAATTTACTTCAGTTCTTATGGGTGTGTGGAACAAATAATTGCTTAGGCCTCAGGGAAGGTAAGTACAGTACTATAAATATATAGTACTGTACAATGGATTGCCCAGCATTTTCCTATTTGTGAATGCAAGGCATTGAGTTTTAGTATGTATCACAAATACAAATATGTAAAAATGTGCATAATTCATGAGTATACTCTTTCTGGGGAAGTACTAACGTTCACTTAATTATGAACAGAGTAGGGGAATAAAAACATTGAGTGGATATACTGCTTCAGGCGGACTAATTAACTTTATACAATATACATATTAATATAATGACTAATAAAAAATTACTATTGTTCTCGCATAGATTTTTTATGAATTATAAGTAGTGTTTATGAATGAACTGGGACCAATGATTAACATAAGATGTGTCAACAATCAATTGAAACAATTTTACTGATGTAAAACCAGAAACTTCAAACAAGGAGCTTACTGTAAACAGTAAATTAAGGAATCTCACCTTTGGCTGAGAATAATCCTGGTAAAGTTCTGCCTCTTCTTTTTCTCTGGTTTTTGGGCTTACATCACCATTCATAATAGTGCCACTATCTACTGTGTATCCATCCTCCTCTCGTGGTCGTGTTCCATAATTACGTGGCTGGGCTATGAAAGAGTAGCTGGATTCAACTCCGGTGGGGGCATCTCGTAGGACAGAAGGCACAAACTGACATGCCACTTCTGTTGTAGTAATTTCCTCATCATGTCCATCATCGCTTACTGATGCCAAGTCACCATTCACTTGACCATCGCCAAACTTCTACAAGAAAATTATTGACTCATAATACTGACCTTTGAGTTATGAGTAATTAATATCTTATCTATTTGCACTAAATCAGACATTTTTGTAAAAATTTAAGACATTGTCAGTATGGAAATGGATCTATTTACCTAAATGATCAAATCAACATATCAGTATTTTAAAAATCAGAATTAATATAATTGCATAAATAATAGGCTTAATATTGTAACCAGAAAAGCAGAAGGAATTACAATTTCATTAGAAAAAGCATTGAATAATAAAATTAATATGCATAGAAACTGATCTGTTCAAAACTACTAGTTCTCTTGTATCTGCAAGATAAATATCTGCTAATACTCCATATTGTAAGAGATTAGCATGATTATTAGTGACTGATGGAGATAATTACACTAAACCAGTTGTTCCAAACTTTTCTTGGGTGTGGGTCCACTATGAAAGTTTTTCAAAACTCTTAACTAACCTCCCTATTTTGCTATGCTGTAACCATGTTTATGTCATTATGCTTAGTAAGAAAATTGTCTATTAAATTGTATTAACCTAGTACTAAAATAAGAAAATGGTCATGTACCTTCCTGAGCTACCCACCCTGGAAGCTTTCATACCTGAGGTACCACACCAGGTTCTAATGACTCAAGAGCACCTACCAGACTAGGGACAGGATCTTGCCCTCTCAATAGAAGCAAAGGGGAGCCTGGGGATTTCCTGATGACCATAGTACAGAAGAAAAAACCCACCAGAAAGGAAGAGCACTCCACGGTAAGCAACTGCATGGAGAACAGCTGCAACCCCTCACCCAAGGGTCGAGGCCCAAGCCAACCAACCCAGTCAACCTGGTGTTAGAACTTCTGGCATCATCCACTCTGCAGGGCCCGAATTTTCAGTGTGTTGGTTATTTGGACTTTCTCCTGAGTAGGGCCTGCCCTGCAAACACACAATGTAATGGTCCCTCTTGTTATTTTTGTTACAACTTGGTAAAAAGTTGTTGCATCTTGTCATAAAGTTTTTATGACATGTTACAAACTTGTTACCAGTTGTTACATATTGCTACAACTTGTTAAAGGTGTTACAACCTGTTTGAATGTTGTAGCAACATCATAGTTTTGTCTTGTGTTTGGCGGGTGCATGCTTGTGTCTGTTCCTTTACTTACTTCATGTGCATGTATTGTCTCTTCTTGTCCCCGAGTGTTTATTCAGTTCAGCTGCACGCAAGTAATTTTCTTTCCTGAAAGGTTTCAAGAGATTGCCGTTTGAAGTCTCCTGGTCTTGAGGGGTCTCACACCAGGCACTGTATGAGCCTAGCTCCTCTGCAGAGCCTGATGGTTGGGCTTTAATACTGCTACGAGCTAAGACGGCTGCCTTTTGCCCAGCCTGGTCCTTGTTTTCTCATTGGGGTGCAGAGATGGTGTGATGACCAGCTTTTGTGGTAACATATGCCTTCCCTTTCCATGTTCCATATGTTGCTGTGCATTTTGTTCAATGCTTCCCTGCACCTTTTTGCCAACTGACATGCTGGTTGGTGCCAGTAGTCCCCTGCAACAGGTCTCATTCTTGGGAATGAATATAACTTCCTTCTATGAACCTAGTCATGGTGTGCAGTGTTCCTTATGGTGCTCATTACTGATGGTCTTTCTGTGTCTCCATGACTCCACATGTTGTGTCCACGAGTGTTTTTACCCCATGTGTGTTGTGTGTTCGATACTGCCCCCTCTTCTTAAGGCAGCAGATGATCTACAGGATCAGGTCCTGATCCTGATTGTATCAATACAACACAGTATATTGCATTGTTGTCAATACAGTATAGTTGCTTCTTTTATAGTGGTTTTTTGCTGCTGTACTGTAGTGATTAGAGATCCACCGGTTCTCACGGTAGTGATGGTTTGAAAGCGTCTGGGTGTGTAGCTCAGGAAGCGCTAGTGGGACTCACCAGAGAGAAGAGTTTCATTACATTCACCACTGGAATATTCTACCTAAGCTATGATGAACCTCCACATCCCACCAAGAAAGTTTGCTATTATCACTGGTTGGAAATTATTGTAACCCAATGCAAAGAGCATAGGATAATAGATGTGTTGCATAGGAAATAATAGCATTTCCTATGCAACAAGAGGATAGGAAATAATAGCATTTTATTTTTGTAACAAAAAGCTGTCATACACAACAATATGGAACTCATGAGGTAACGAGTTTAGGAAAGGGCTGCATGGGACAACAGTAGTTTGTTAGGTGAGCGAGAGGGTTGGGATGGATGAATGTGGGAGAACTGTAGAGGAAGGATGGATGAATATAAATATGGGAAGGGCTGAATAGGAGAGGCTGGCTGAGTAAAAGAAGAAGAATGTATTACATGGCTGGATAGATGGGAGACTTGTGGGATGGGGCTGGGACAAGACAAAAGGGCATAGAAGAGGGCTAGGTTGAGTAACAATTTTGAAGGAGAGCAATATAAAGATATTAGGAAATGTGAAACTTTAGAGCCAGAATAAGAGTTAAATGATAAGAGAGAAAGCACAAACTTTGAACAGAAATGGGAGAACAGTAAACAAGATATAAGAACTGGGATGAGACAATTATATACTATACCTTATACTCCACAGGGCTAAGATCTTTGAACCAGTGGAAGGCATTGTGAGTGATAAACACCAGACATGTTATAATAAGTAAGACAATGCTGTATATAGTGATATCCTTTTTCAATCCTTGTCGCACAACAGAGAAGAACAGGAGGCTTAGCTGCAGGCAAACAATGGACACTATCACAAAATTGATGGCCGATGTGTGGATGTTTCGGCTAATTCTTGATGGACCATATGCAAAGTAGATATTATACTTGTCCACCAGATGTTTGAAGATCATATATAATGTACCTGTGAAAAAATCATTATTACTTCCCATGCAAATAGAATTTTAATTAAAAAAAACAGATTCACACTTTAAAGAAAAATGTCTATTACAGATACTACAGAAACAAATGTTATACTTAGACTATAAACATATTTCATAGTTTTTCTTAATATCCCCACGTAGTTTTAGCTGTCCAATGAGTTTCTTAATTCATATGTATCACAAATTACACTCTTCAACCAATCATAGCCAAAACTATCAACTCTTTTAACATCAGCACTTAAATACTGTTTAGAAATGTATATTTGAAAACTTTTTCATTATTGTCTCTATCAACTCTTTTCAATTACATCTATCAAATATAGAAGTTCAACTAAATAGTTTCTTTCATAAACATATAAGCCTGAGGTTGTATATACACATACACAAATACCTGATGCCTGAGGTTGTGAGGAGACAGTGATAGGGCACCATGGTTCTGTATGTGACAGGGAACCACAGTACATGACAGCGAACCACAGTACGTGATGAGGAACCACAGTACGTGATGAGGAACCACAGTACGTGACAGGGAACCACAGTACGTGACAGGAAACCACAGTACGTGACAGGAAACCACAGTACATGACAGGGAACCACAGTACATGATGGGGAACCACAGTACATGATGGGGAACCACAGTACATAACAGGGAACCACAGTACATGATGGGGAACCACAGTACATAACAGGGAACCACAGTACATAACAGGGAACCACAGTACATAACAGGGAACCACAGTACATGACAGGGGACCACAGTATGTGACGGAACCACAGTATGTCACAGGAACCTTTGGCCAGTTATACCCCGTATGTGTAGGGAAATAGTGTTGAAAAGTCCTGGACCTTTGAGGCCGATTGAATTTTTGCTCAGCATGCCTATTGCACCTCTGTTCTTCAGTGGGACTATAGCACACTAACACAGCAAAATGCTTTCAGCACTGCTATTATTATTAGATTCTTGTCACTAACTTATAAATATGAATAATTTTCCACACACTTATTTTCTAATGGAACATTATACATTATGTCATTTTGCATGATGCATAGATTCACAAACCTTGGCTGTGTGCTGTGAATGTCTGCCTCCTGCAGTGAACATTTTATCTATCATTGTGCTCAATGACATCTAAACTTTTTCCATAGTTTATATTACTGTTATGATCATCTGTGATACAGTATTATCATTTCAAAATAATTGCAGTTATTTATTTTATTCATCATTGTTATCTCATGCTGAGGCTTCAACTTCCACAACTGTGCCATGAGTCCCCGCTGTATGTGCCAGCCTTGGTAGCTCCGACAGCACTGAGACTATATCACAGCCAGGAGGGATGCAGACAATTTTTTCAAGATGGCATCTGTTGACTGGAGTTCTGAAGAACAGGATGTGAACCCTGTGTACTCTCGGGAGGTTTGAGTCATTCACTATACAGTACAGTACTGTACTTACAAACGAGTTTTCTTAGTGAGCAAAACACCCATCGACCAAGACATCTTGGTATGTGCAGTGCAGGGGTTAAATAAGAACAAGAATGGCGTAGATTTTGTATATTATTTACACGTGCCACATTCCTGCAAATGTAACCTCACATGTTATTCCATTGGTTTTTATAGACTTCAGTGTAAATTCAATAATTATTGGCAAGTAACACTTAAGCCATTCCTGACCACCAACTGCAGTACCATTTCTCTGATAATATATAATCATTACCCTATGGCTTTACATTAATATAAGTCAACTTTGCCAAGACCCAGCACTGTAGCTGTACACCTTCTGATTGATCAGTAGCTATGATACACCCATCAGATTGATGTTCTGATACCAGGTTCCACACCCTACTCTTCCTGAGGCCCAACTCTGGAAAAATTCTGCAACAGCTTTATGAAGGTGTTATTGCAAGACACCTGGGCATCTTAACTTGCTCCCCTCCCTCGCATACTGCACTCACATGCTTGCACACACACACACACACACACACATTGTTTTAGAAAATAACAAGCCTAAGGAACAAATAATTACGTACCAAATGGAGTTATGAGTGGACAAGATATGGAGTAGATGATAGTCATTGCGAAAATTAGTAACATCCAGGCATACTGAACGCCAAATGGAAACTCATAGAGGATAGCACGTCTCACACTGGCAGTCTCGGCTTCAGATCTGCAGGTTATAAAAAGTTTTATGAAACCATTATTAATCAAAAAAATAATTTTGTATTTAACAATTCTGTAATGGTTAAAATGGTGCATTGAATTCTGTTGAATTATTAAACCATGTGCATAGTTTGTTAGATTCAACAAAGTTTTAATTGATAATTAAAAGAGGTTTTATGTTAATATTCTTTTATGACATTATAGTTAAGTCTTACCTTGACAGAGCAAGCCGCACTATGTACATGAACAGCTCTGGGAATCGAATTAGCTCTAGTGATGTTCCAATGAACGCAGAAGTGATGACATAGTTGACAAAGAACGCACCATTATCAGGAAGAAAGATGCATTCCCAACGGAAAGTCTCATTTTGTGAATTTTGCTTTACTAGCCACTCCATGAAACCTTTCGCACTGTAAGATACATTAAGAATCAAAATTGTGGTTTAACATCTGGTGACATGCTTTACTACAGTAACAGAGTAATTATTTACATTAACTCCTTCACTACCCTATTCTACCTGTGTGAGTAAAGAGCCATGGGCCTCTGATATTCATAGTGTGGTTTACAATTCTGCATATGGCACTCCTACTCATCATTGGGTTTATTATGAATTTCCTCCCATATCCTTTGCTGACACCAAGTCTGAGAAGCCTGAATCTTTGTCGTCTGGAAATTGAGGCCAGGGGTGGAAACTCCAGCAAAACATCTGCCTAACAAAACTAAGAAATTGCACCTGATACCACCAACACCCATGTAATCTCCCCAAATAGTGCAACAAAGAACCATTCAATATAAAGTGCTACAAAGAACCATCCTCTGAACAGCCCTGACAGCAAGAGTTTCCCCCCCCCCCCTGTATAGGGAAAATGCCCTGGAATGGAATCAACATCTCCTCCAGATACTTGAGAATCTGTAGGAAGAGAGCAAGCATCATCTGAATAAGTCCCAGACTCCTGGTTTCCAAAATACAAAGTAGACAATTTTTAGTGAGAGGCAACCCACAAGCTCCTGGGAATGCCAGGCCCTACTCAAGTCACTTCAGAGCCCAAACCAACGGTGGAGGTTGAGAAGCCAGGTGAGGTGGTTCAGCTAAAACAGAAGTCCAACTGCGACAAACATCGGATATCTGAGGGTGTAAGAACTCTCAATCCCAACAGGCAGAGTAACAAATTTCAATAGTGACTGTTGGGTTCTGAGTTAGGAACCAGTAGTCTAACTGTCAATGGAAAGCGGGTAGGCTAGGCACATGGAGCATCTCGGTAATACAGACATCAACCCAAGACTTGATAGCCTCTCAGTGAAAGAAGGTGCAAGTTGCCCAGGCAAAGCCAGTTACTCATACTACCCAAATGCACCCTCTGCCACAGCATTAGTAATGATAGCTCTAACAGCAATTCAGATGCAAAACACACTAGCAAACTGCTAGCAACTAGCATTCTTCATCCACAGGTCTCACAGAGGGGCAAAATCCCATGCACTGCCCAGAAGTGAGATACATCAAAAGGAGGCAACCAGAACCATTAAAGGAAAACAACCCTGAAGTGGTCAGGACAATGCAGGCTGGCCACCAGGAAAGATAAGCTTAGTCACAATAGCTGAAATAAATTGCCAATGCAGGCTACATGTAAAGTGGGTGGCACAAAACACACAAAGTAAAATGTGGAACAAAACCCTGCAAGCAATGGCCAAAATTGGACCTATTATTCCATGGATAACCAACAAAGGTAACAGAAGGCCCAGTAGAGCCCAGTCTCTCTAGTCACATACCAGGCTTGTGAATGAGCGTACCGACTAATTGGGGCTCTAAGACACCTGGGATGCCAACTAGTGATGGGCATGTATCTAGGTGGTGATTTCACCACAATGAAGACAATTTGCATTTTTCATCAGGGTTACTAATTTTTCAAAATGGTAGCTTGTTTTGGATATTTTGGCTTTCTGATGGGTCTTTTGCTGGTCCTGTGATCACCTATCTTCAGGCTTTCCCTACAACTCTTAAAGCAGACCAGATTCCAGTCTTGGCTTTTTGTAGCCTTTTGGAATCTTTCCCAAGGACTGATTCCTGCCATGCTGTAGTATTGAGCAGGAGCTGAGGGGACCCTCCCAGAAAAAGAGATGAGGCCGAGAAACAGGAGATCAACCCCAGCCATGAAGCAAGGTACAGTAGAATGAATTAATGCCAGAGAAAATCAATGAGAAACCATATAAACTCAATATCCCTTCCTTGTGAAAACCAAGGTAAATCAGGTCAGGAGCAAAATGCCAAGTTTCGATTTGATAAAAGAAAGCCAACTCAAAGGCCTTCCTATATTCAAAAACTGAACGATCACCATCTCCAAGCAAAAGCAAAAATAAGAAAGAAGCTAGTTATGGATTTCCACAAGGCAGAACACTTCAAGGCCTTGTGGCCATAAGAGTCCAAGGCCATTGGCCAACAAGGAATGTGAAACTGTCTGGGTTTAAAACACAGCAGTTCAGAAACATACACGAACTTAACTGGAAACAAATATGATCCCCGAAGGAATGATAGAAACTTACAGAAACCTAGAGAATAGGGGTGAACATGAAGCAACACACAGCACCTGGAAAATACTTGAGGGTCTCAGATAAGAAAAAAGTGAGAATTTAACAACACATTTCCAATCAAGTCACCAAGTCCCATAACTTCCTAATCAAGAACAGCTGACAACTGCAACCAATGCTAAAGCTCAGAAAGGAGCTGCCACCTGATTGGCGCAAGTTCCCCGCTACATACCCTGAAAGGCATATACCGGGGAAAAAAATGGAGGTCAAGTGACACCACATGCATAATTTTAATACCATGAATCCTGCATTATTTTGGTCACTTTTCTAGCAATGGAAATTCCTTTTATAGATGTGGTTTCCACTCTTGAACACAATAGTTTCAACTTGCCCATTGTTACACATTGTTGCCCATTGTATCTGAGAGAAGGGGAGAAAGGAAAGGGGGGGGGGGAGGGTGATCAGATACTGGTGGTGTGAGGAGATATTTTATTGTGTCAAAGGTGCACTCTGGTGTTGGGTTACTAGTGTCAAAAGTGTATTGTTGTCAGCGGTATAAGACTGCTGGTGTCCAAAGTGTGTTTTCAGTACTGTTGTAGTGTAGGGTTGCAGCAATACTCATGGTGTTGGTATAGTGGTGACCTGGGGTGTCATGAGAGTTGATCAAGCCAATGACCGCAACATTAGGTAGCCTCTAGGCTACCCGATTAATACAATAGCATTTTATATAACTCGTTAATACACACTGTATACCATATTCTTTCTTATTATAAATAAAATTAATGTAGCCTGCATGGATTTGTGTAGGAAAAATGGATGTCCGTATTGTAATTGTTAATACAGTACAGTAATTTTCCACTGATTATTAAAATTCCCCTGGGTTAGAGGCTAGCGAGTGAACTGTGTGTATGCATGCACGTGCACATATAGTTCACGTGCTAGCATCATATGACAGAGTACTGGGAAGACAGGATACCACAAATGTAACTCTCATCCTGTAACTACATCTAAGTAATCACATGTTATTTCATATACTATAATGCATATGTCAAACATATTAGAAGTTTTCACAGACATTATTATACTTTATGATGCACATTAAGATACCCTTGCACAGTCTAGGTTGGAGTGAAATTTTAAAATAAAAGTGCAATCCTTAATCCCTGACAAGTAAGAAAAAACCAGCGTTGAATGTAATGAAACAACATTTTCTGGGTGAATCCCAGAGGCCCCCAGAGCTATCCAGGCTGATATGCTAATGTCAGACTTTGGCATCAGTCATGTGTATGGAGTTCTGTGGGCCTACCGGGGACCATGAGCCAGAACCTGGCCCCCCTCAGAGAGGCATGGGGAGCAATGGCCTATAGAAACCCCCGTGTGGTTGGAAGCATTCTATGTCTGCCATCGACCGGATTAGGCACCCAGAAAGGTAAGCATCCCAAAACAAACCCAATTCTGGTGAAAATTGCTACAAAAGGCCGAACAAGTGGATAGAACTCCCCAAACAGAAACGAGAAAACGAGTGTGACGTCACACGTCGCTGCACCATCTACGCAGCTCCCCCCTTCCCAGGAGGAAAAAGGGGGAGCCCCAGACCCCCACGCCGGCCATCCACCTCTCAGTTGGACATAAAAAAAAAAAAAAGCCGACCGGGGGGAGGGAGGGTTGCCAGGGAGCCTCAGGAACTCACCCAGAAAATGGTGTTTTATTACATTCAATATATTTTATTACATTCATTGGCCTTGGCCAGAGGCCAATGCCAGCAAGAAAAGAGCCTCAGAGAAACAGTCCTGAACCGAAGGGGCCACAACAAACAGGAGAAGAAAGATAAGAGAGCACCCTGTCAAGCGACCAGGACGGATCAAGCAGCACATGAGCAGGCTGGAGGTGAAACAACACATGAGACAGCTTGCAAAATGGAGCAGAAGTGACATCAATACCGAAAGCAAGCTGCAGCTGAGCAAACATACACTCGTTGAGGTGCTCAAATTCGCCCTCCCCCCCCCAGGAAAACGTGGACCACCGTCAAATCCTCACGCCACTCAAGCATGCGGGAATAAAAGAAGGAATACCACCCCTCCAAACCAAAAACAGGACAGTCCGCCAGCCAGGACGACTCCAGAACCTCATACCAGATCCAGTAGGTAAATGAAGACCCAAAACTAAACGAAGACGGATCTATGATCGAGGCGTAATCCGGGTCATGCAGGAGGTAAGCCGCAAAAGCTGCACGCACCACACCATGTTCTTTGCGGGAAGCCGGAAACCTTCGAAAAGAAGGGACCGAAGCATCCGAAGGGACACGGAAGCGAACCCAGGAAGGGGCAGACACCAAATCCAACTCGTACGGAAAAGGGGGGAAAGGAAAAACCCCTCTCCTTATAACAGCAAGCCCTGTTCTGAGGGCTGTAAAAACCAGGCAGGGTCTAACGGGGCCCAAGGCCCCCAAGTCAGCCCCTCCCCAGCCCCGGGATTCTTCACGTCTGGACCCGGGACTGAGTCATCTCCCAAAGCACCGACTTAAAAAAAAAAAGCCCGGTGCTGCCGTAAAAGCCGGATGGAAGAGAGCCCACTGGTCAGACCCAGAGGCTTCGGCAGGGAGAGCAGACTCGAATGCCTCCATTGCCACACCGGAAGGGGCATCCCCCGAGACTGCCCGAGTCTCAAGATCATCTAAACCCTACTCCGACTCGGAATCCCTCAGACTTTTGCGTAGCAAGGAATCTAGTGCGTTGCAACAACCTAAACCTAACATGCAACACTTGCGCTGCCTTACCCAAATAACGTCATCACTAGACTGGGTAAACCGAGTCACCAGCAAGCAACAAAACTCGCAGGACTCCTGGTCTAAGGTGTCACCGACCCAACAGGCAACGTGACAGGCAAAAACAATGAGAGTCACCCTGAGACAAAGGGGGACAGAGCAGCCCTCAAACTCGCACAAAGCGAGGTGGGACTCGGGTCACATCCATCGAACCCACGCGTCCCCTTGGGGATTCCTAGGGTCCTGAGACAGACCTCACACTCAGGGAAGCAGGTTACTGCTAATTGGCACCCAATCTATTAAACGATACACCAAGAGCTGAACCCCTGGGACGTGTACACTCACGAGGACCTAGCAGGGGGTACCACTTGAAGAGAATGTAGTACCCAGACACCGCACTCGGGGGCAATAAAGGCAGGCTGCCCCCCACTAGGCAGAAAACAAAAAGAAAAAGAAAACCCTGCAAGAGGACAGTGTACCCAGGCGGAACAAAGCCGGCCGTTTTAAATGGTGAAAACAAGCTGCGCAGTACCCTGCACCCCGTACCAGTGCAAACTGCTCCTTACCCTACGGTAAACAAGGGAGACAAACACCCCAGCACACAAAGGGTGGCTGAAAACCGAGCAGTAAAAGGCCTAGCAAAGGCAGAACCCAAGGAACCTGAGGAAGGTGGCCCCAAGGCCCAAGAGCAGTACTTACAGGGCACCTAGGGAAGGGAGCCCTTGGCGCATGCAGCCCGAGTACTGAAGAATCACTCCTGGCTCACGCACCACCTAGAAGACAGACACCACACACAAGGCACAGTGCTGAAACAATCACTGGAGCCAGAGCACATGATTGCAGCCTATAGCATCAGCCTCAGAACTGAGAGGTGGATGGCCGGCACGGGGGTCTGGGGCTCCCCCTTCCCCCTCCCAGGGAGGGGGGGAGCTGCGCAGACGGCAGCACGGTGACATGTAATGTCATACTCGTTTGCTCGTTTCTATTTGGGGAGTTCTATCCACTTGTTCGGCTTTTTGTAGCAATTTTCACCAGAATTAGGATTTGTTTTGGGACGCTTACCTTTCTGGGTGCCTAACCCGGTCGATGGCAGATATGGAAAGTTTCCGACCACATGGGGGTTTCTAATGTCCATTGCTCCTCGTGCCTCTGTGAGGGGGGGGCCAGGTTCTGGCTCGTGGTCTCCGGTAGACCCACAGAACTCCATACACATGACTGATGCCAAAGTCCGACATTAGCATATCAGCCTTGATAGCTCCGGGAAGCCGTCGGGGCTCCCCCCCAGAAAAATTTATTTTGGGTGATTGCTACCAATTTTTTGGAGGCAACCGCTGGCGGGGGTCAAAATGGCCAAAATGGATGCCCATAACTCGCCAATCGCTGGTGATAGAGACATGATTTGTGACTAAAAATTTGCAGAATCCTGAAATTTCCATGTCTTTAGAGAAGTTTTTCTAGGTGAAAAAAAAGTTATTTGCAAAAAATCATTGTGGTGGGTATTCAAGGGGGTCAAAAAAGGGAAAAAGTACTATACTTCGTCATTTAATTACTTCTTTATTATTATTTTGGTTTATTTATGACAGTTGTAAATTGAAATTATATATAAAATTAAGTTTCCATTATAACCACAACAAAATGCTTTGCTTTGCAGGTTATGAGTGGTTATAAATATTTATGAATTGAGACTCAAAGAAATTCAATATCTGCAAAAGTTTTGCACAGTGCACATACTATTGACTATTGTATTTCCTAAGGTAACATAGTAGTACTCCTTTGTCGCATCTTCTTGCAGCAAGTCCCAGAGCTCCTAAGCTAGGTACCAGCCATCATAAGGTTCGTCCTGTGGGGCTTCCTTTGCAAGTGTATCATTTCAGTTTAGTATTGCATTGTGTTTCTTTTCTGTCTTTTTTTATATTAATTGTCTTTTTTTTTCACTGGTTGTTGCTTTGCCGGCTTCCTCTTGGGGCTTTTTGTAGTTTGGTCCCATGGCGCCTTCCAGATCTGTCGCTCGATATCTTTACAGGCGTGTCGGCTCTGGGTTGGGCTTTTGTGACCAGCACTCGCCAAGGTTCCCAAGGTCAGTAGTTGGGTCTGTTGCTTTGGGCACACAGTACAGTGCGAGAGTTCGTGGCTGTGTGGCAGGCGTTACGAAGGATTCAGCTCCCTCAAGGCTCTGTGATCCGGCTCCACCCCAAACACCACAATCGCTAGGGTCCCATGGACCTGATAGTTCACTGCCTGAACCATGTAGGAGGGATGGGGGTCTTTTCAGTCCTAGCCCCTGTGGTGCTGGACTCTGAGTGGCTTGTCTTCTCTATTCTTAGGAATAGCTCTGTGCATTCCATGAGTGGGATGTATCTAACATTCTCACAGATGGTCTATCTCGGTTCTGTCCCCAGCTCCACAGAATGGACTGTAGACAACATGTCCTTCCAGTGGCTCTGCGAGACTTTTAGTCACTCCACTGTGAATGTTTGCATTGGTGTGGAACTGACTCGTTCCATTTTACGTGGCACCAAAAAAAGACCAATGCGCCATGAGCAACTACCCCATTTTACGTTTTAAATTCTCCACAAAATATAAATAGGTTGGCAAGGAAATGTTACTCATTAAAAAAGTAGGTGAATAAAGTAATGATGGATGATAAATGGTAATTCGTCCATCAACAGAAAGTGATTTTTGGCATTTTTACCACTGCCAGTACACCCCACAATGATTTTTTTGCCATGTACTGTACTTTTTTTTGGACAAATAAAATGTTTCTCTTAGTACATATAGAAATATGGGGATTCTGCAAATTTTGAGCTATAAATCATGTTTCTAGCACCAGCTGTTGGTAAGTTATGGCCATCCTGACCATTTTAATCTTGCACCCCGACACACTTTCGGAGTGATTGCTAATCCAAAAATGGAGGCAATCGCTTAAACTCAATATTTACATTCTTACTTTGGCCTCTTTGTCAGGGGTTAAGAACTAAGTTTTTTTTAAATTTCAGGATTTTTTTTTAATCCACCCCCCCACACACACACACACACTCCTTATTCTCATTGCTCTCTTTAAAGTTCACCCTTACCTGGTCAAGCCAAGGGATGGCAAAATAATGACCATGAAAAGAAGGAAAATGAAAGTCTTCCTCATGATGGAGTGGTTCTCTGTAGAGCGTGTCCAGTGAGACATGAACTGGTCCGAATAAGACACAATAACCGGCATAAGTGCAGCCATGGTCCACAACAGCAGGGTAGGCAAGAACTCGGATAAAACTGGGCTCTGTTAAAGAAAGTTATTAAATATATTTAATCAATGTTTTGACTAGTATTTTAAGTATATACACACTATACAGTATATTATTTGATTTTGTTCCACATTATGTACAGGCGATCAACCTCTAGATGGTGCTCTCTAGCCAATTGCTACTGTTTTTATTTGTTACATTTACAATGCAGCATAAACAACTTAGTGGTCTGCAGCAATTTCTTCACTAATGTTTTACCTCTATGGTGAACAGTATTCACTTGCTCTGCATGGGTGATGTGTTGTGTGCTCACCATGCAAAACCCAAAGAAGCTGGCGGCTTGTTAAACATCCCCCCCCCCCCAATTTTTCCAACTGGATTTTGAACTGTAGTAATGTCTTGGCATTACAGCTTCAATAGGTAGGCAATGCCATGAGTGTAACCTTATGGGTGAAAAAGTCATAAGGTGCCCTGTTTTCTGTTCTACGTTGTGATTTGTCGAGCTTTAAGCTGTTGTTTCATTGTATCTGTTACAGGTGACCTTTTAAAGAAGTGGTCCGAGTTAATATTCTTCATTTTGTTCAGTATTTTAAAAGTTCCAAAGATCCACCTTCTCATGTCTGGTTTGAAGTGGTGTTAGTCCTATGGCCCTCAGCTTTTCCTAGTATAAGTGTCAACTTAATTCTAGAATGATTTTTTGTCACTACATTGTACTTTCTCCAAGGTAGATATCCCTTCTGAAGATGAAGTTGTTGCTACAGTATAGCTCTTTTTTCTGCTGCACCATCCATCTGGTTCTTACATTGCCTTCTCCTTCTTGGTAGGTATTTTTGAACAAGTTCAGTGATCACTGTTCTGAAATTTTCCCATGAAAATGTTCCATGTTCTAATGTATTAACTCTTCACCCCCAGGAAGTGTTTTGTAATTCCTGTCTCATTCTATGATAGTTTCCTTGAAGGTAGTCTAGAAAGTCATAATTCTGGATGTCTATAATTGTATTCCTTCTTAGAATATTGTGGCCACAAGAAGGGACAAGATTCTTCCCTATCTGAATTTGGTCGATCATACTTCTTTCTGATATTATTGCAAAATCTAGAACGTACAGTTTACTATCTGTTCTAGAGAGTTAACTGTACGAGAAATGAGTCTTGTACCAGGTCATGAAACTGTTCTCCCTCCACTTGTGATGTTAGGTTCACCAAATCAATTGTCTCATGATTAAAGTCCCCAATTATAAGAGCTTGGGCTTCAGCTGCTGCATTTATCACATTATGCAGATCAGTAATTTCCTCTGCTGTAGCGGTGTCTGACCTATAACATACTCCCACCCAGTTTGCTACCAATTTCCCCATGCTACCAAGAACCACTCGCTCGGTCGACCCATACGTGTATCAACATCGTTGCAAGTCGATGCAAAGGTCGTAAGTTGAGTTGAATTTCCAACAAAATTGAGATTATAACTCAAAAAATTCGTAAGTAGGAGAATTCGTAAGTTGAGGTTCGACTGCACTTACATTAATTCACATTACACCCTTATCACGCTCAGACATTAAAGATGTTGTCTTCGGCAGCGCTGCTAGTGTCTTTGACGTTGAGGCAGGTGTTGCAGGTGTTTGATGGTTTATGACAGATGATGAAACATCTGGCACCTTGCTAAACGATGCGCGCACCTGTGTCATGTACTCTACGCACAGCAAGGGCGGCACAATCTAGGTTTCCCAAGGCCAGGAGGTATTGCCATCAACCTCCAGCTGGCGTTTTGATGAACGTCCACCCCAAGGTCAAGTTAGAAACTACAGTTCCTCTCACTCTAGAGAACAAATCCTCATACAGTCCCCTATATAGTTGACAAATCACTTCTTTACCACCCAAGACGTTTTCATGATGTTAAGTACAAGTTACAGTCTCTCACTCGTTGAGCTGCTATGCCAACACGCCAACACACAGAGGCATGTACACGAACATACCACACACAGTTGATAGACGTGACCAAAGAGCTGAAGCCCAACCCTTGCGATCATAATTAGGTATGTACAGAGACGTTACCATCCCGTGGCTCTTGAGATGACTTCACTGAATCTATACTGTACACTTGTCTACCGTCATACACTAACCTCCACACAAAGAGAAGCGTGTACACGTATACATGAACACAGGCATTGCCGCCTAGTAACCTGTCAGTGCTGTGCGAGCCGACGTCACTCCTTCTTCGACCCTGATACGCAGAACCTGTATGGTTAAGACCAACTTCTTTGTCACTGGTTCTTAAGACAGTACAAGTTAGTATCTTCACTGCACACACTTGAGTCATCTGGATACACTGTCACTTATCCTGTGCACTGAATCTTTGACACTCAACTTAATCTGTTGGCACAGTGTACTCCATGTGAGGTTGGCTTCTCCTGCCTCGTTCCTAGAAGTCACCACAATGTCCAATGCTTGATTATCCAGACATCCGTACAGTAACCAGTGATTCGGTGCTGGTACTGGCATCTGTCCTGGTGATGATTTAACTGATGCTCAAGGGAAAAGGGTCGTCTTGATTAGCTGCACCAAGGACTATCTCCCTTCAGAAACACACAGTTCCAAATGCCCTCGTAGGCGCTAGCAACTTGCCAGTCTCTGTGGTGTAGTGGTAAGACACTCGCTTGGCGTTCCGCGAGCACTTTGTCATGGGTTCGTATTCTGGCCGGGGAGGATTTACTGGGCGCAAATCCTTATCTGTAGCCTCTGTTTAACTCAACAGTATAATGGGTACTTGGTTGTAACAACGATTCTTCGTGGGGGACGTATTCCAGGGATCTGCCCAAAACGCTACGCGTACTAGTGGCTGTACAAGAATGTAACAACTTGTATATATCTCAAAAAAAAAAAAAAAAAAAAGGGTCATCACTGTGATGGGTAGGATGATGTAAGGTGTTTGAGGTTTTAGCTTAACGGTCTTCACTGTGTTGACCCTACTTTACCACATAACACCAACTTCCCCCTCCTTGAGCCAGAGGTCCCTACCCCTAGTAGCAACCAACTACTCAATTGATTCCAGCTCAATGAGATGACATAGGTCAATATGGACAATATCACTGAATTCCTTAGACCACAGACACCTTACACACCAAACATGCCCCATCTCTGTTCATTCCTAAGGAAGTTATGCCATGCAAGCACCCTGAAACCTCATCTCATCAAAATGAGGACATAAGCTTGTGCTCTGAGATCCCCATCTCTTTCACATACTAAGTTTACTTCAGGCTTATCTACCCTCCTTATCTTGTAAATGTTTACATCCTCCTCTTCACCTAGGAGCTTTTCTAGCATTTCCACAAAAGCAAAATTGGGCCTTAAGTTTCAAATAAATTGAAGCCACTTTCCCAGACTCTGATATTGGATGAAAGCATCACATGTAGTTCTCTTAGTCTTTTATCTTATGCCGTTCTTAAAAGATATACAATAATCATTTGCTACATTTCTTGAACAATTTATATACAACGATCTAACTGAATTATTTCAAGTCATGCCCGAAACACTTTATGTATTAGTGGCCTTACTAAATATGCATACATTGTAATAATTATTAAACCACTATCATATTCATCTGTATATTTTTTCAATCAAAATTATTTTGCTATAGAAAATTAACTAAAAAATTCTTCTTTTGCAACAATTTCCTTTTTTCTAGTGGCACAGATGGAAAACTACATCTTTTACTTATTAAAATAGAATAAAAAATACAGTTACAAATATTAAATATTTGTCTTTTAGCCTCACTTTCTCCCAAGACGGTAACATAGCTGTAAGAAAGTTGCTGCATCCAAAGGATTAAATCACTAAAAGCCATTACAGTATATAAAAGCATTCGTAAGGCATTACTGAAAAATTCTTAATATTCCTTACCATACTGTGCAGTTTATCAGCAAGAAAAATATTGTTGAGACCATTGATGATAACAGCAGGTGTTGTAAGGAAAAACAGCACCACAAACAGCATAATATTAATTAAAATTGCTTTCAACCACCAATGACGATTTGTAACCGAGAGGTTTGCCCTGGAAAAAAATAATTGAACATTCAATGAGGTTTTGGTATTTCAAAAATCAACTTTCAAAATCAAATCAGTCTTCACACTAAATGAAATGTAAGGGCTATAATTTTTACATGAAATAATCCAGTTGACTGGATTATTTTTTTTATAATCCAATTAAACAATTAATTCAGTTGACTGGATTACAGTATTCTCCTGCTCGACTAGATGCACTCCTGACCTGTCCTTATGCTATATATAAATGTACAGAACTTGTAATCTCTAGTCGAAGTGTTTCCCAGATTGCTCCCACAAAGTTTATTAACAATTTTGCAACAGCTTTTGTAAATACACTCACTGTATTTAAATAAACTAAGGGAATTTATACAGTAATCATATTTTAATATAAAAATTCCTAAATGCTACATTATTTTTGTTACATAATTCAGGAATTTCATTCAAATTTTCATGAAATGGCAGAATTAGTGTGTTCTTTATTGTATATATATACTGTATATTTTTTTGCAATTTGATAAGATTTTTCAGTGAAGGACTTAAGGTATTTATAATTGATTTTATCATGTATTCAAGACTACACATCCCTGAAGATCTCAAAACCATTGAAAAAATTGTTTTATGATATCATGATGGGATGAGAAAAATGTATGTATAAACCAATATTTGTTTTTCTATAATGTATACAGAAATCTTGAAATTATATTCCAATTTATATACTGAATTAACATCTAAAAATCATAAAGAATTATTTTGTTCAATTTCCATTATTAACATAATAGCAGGAGTGCTAGATTATTTTAGTTTAATAAAAATGTCCAGATTTGTATTTTTGGTCATAAACAGAACATCACCACCACATAAGAATCATGTGGCATAATTGTAAATGTGTGTGTGTTACACTACCAGTAATTTCTGTCATAGCACTTGTTACATAACGTCTTACCAGTAGATATCTTCAGGGGCTGGTGCAACTCTAATGATCCAATTGTGTGGTTTTAGTTCAACCGAAACTGAAGAAGCCGGCATAACTCTTAAACAATCACACTTAGTTTTATGATCACGCATAACCTTCTTGGCATTTTCAATATTGTCAAAAGTTATAAATGCGACACCTGTAGGTCTCTGCAACGCCTTAATTTTCTCATTTTCAACATGGTTAGCCAGACGTGCTTCTTCTTCAGCATAGTACTCAATAGCATCCACCTAAGTAATAAATACATAGTTAATATTCTGAATTATAACTCTTATGTTAAAAACAAACCTACATATGGTACAAAACATAAATTGAACAGTGTGAACATTGCTTTAAAGACAACAGAATATCTGTTGTGGTTCTACTCTGGTACAAGAGGAAGTTACATTTTAGCCTGAAAACATTGAACTGAACAATATTACAGTGGGATGACCTGTCACATGCAGTTGTATGTAATAACACACCTGTAAGGTTTGGGACAACATTTATTTATTTTTGTTGAACTAAAGGTGATTGGGTGGAATGCTAAGGGCTCAACACCTCTCCTGGAATGCAATGTTTCTAAACAAGGACAGAGGACAGTTCCTCCACAGACAGGGCATGTGAAAATTCAGACTTTTGAACCAGTATATGATCACAGTATATTTATCAAATAAAAAAGAATCAAGTGTACCATTAGGGATGGTCCTCCTTAACAGCGAAAGACAAACCATGATGGGTGTGCCATGGATACCGACTCTAAAGCATTGTCTTCTACAAAATGTCTATCTTACAACAAAACTTTACCCCAGAGGAGGATGCAAAATAGGCCCCTATGCCACATGAGGATATTTCCACAAAGGCAACAACAGCATTGACATTGTAGTCATTCTCATCAATCTGCAACTGGTCAATGTTCTTACAAATCACTGAACCTCAAGTGGGGTGCTCACTGTTTCAGTACAGTACTAGTGACACATCTACCCCGAGTAAGTGCAGCAATGAAGGATCATTTCAAAGCAGCCATTTTGTCAACTTCAACTGTTAGAAATCCATTCAGTATTGTCAGGTACTGACAGGAGGATGAGTCAGGTGCTTGCTATGGAAAAATTCCACCAGTTGACAAACATTCCCACATTGCACATTTATATCTAGTGTGGATACTTTCATGCTTCCTAGATGCCACCCGGATCCATGGTATAAAGGGACAAATGTCAATGAGCCATGTAAAGTAGTTCATTCTCTCTCCCTCAATTGGATATCACTCCACAGAAACTTACACTGTACCAGATTCAGTGTTATGACTTCCCAATGTTGAGGTGCTTTGCATGCCATCAGTCTGAGTAAAGTTGCTTCACATGCCAAAACAAAATCCACTTCATGAATTGCAGCAGCTGTGGCCATGATTCTCAGGAATGTAAATTCACTTTTGACTGCTCTTTCTGCCATGGATAACACCAAGTACCTCCTAAAGCATGTCTTGTCTATCATGATTTACATTTTACTATCATGAGTCTCATGAAACTCGATATTTACATTCCTAAGATTTATGAGAATAATGGCCAGAGCTGCTGCAGTTCATGAAATGGATATTTTTTTGGTATGAGCCACAAATATTTGAGCAAGAAATTAAATCAACAGGGGCTATGAAATTGGACATACTCACAAGGCTTCGAACCTGAATCCTAGAGTGAATGCGTCCTGTGCCACAGCACATACTGAGCAGGCCAAGGGCCATGCTCACACCACATCTAACATGGCGACAACACACAGACTATCTCCAGGCATCTTGTTTCCACTATGTAGATACCCTGTATTATGAAGTGCTTCTTAGGTGTGGTGTGAAAAGCATCAAGTCACAGCTGGCACACTAAGACCTTCATATGGAGCAAGATTCACTATGTGAACAAAGCTTATGTACCTTCAGTCCTTGCATATGTACAAAGTACAAAGCATATGTACCTTCAGTAAATGTCTGCCTTCCACATGGAACATCGTAACTAGTACTGTGTTCACCGATATTTGAACCTTGAACGTAGTCTTTATCACAGTTAGGAGCTAGTATGACCCTATCATTACATAATAATTGCAGTTACTGTACAGTATTTATTTCTTCATTATTTAGTGATAGTGTTGACACAAGCTGCACAGTGGTGCTGTGAGCTGCTGCAGCATGGGTAGCATGGTTGTCCATTCAATAATGAGGCTCTCACACCCAGGAAGAATACCCACAATTTTGTTAAAGATAGCATCCATTTACTGGAGACCTGAGGAAGCATATGTGAGCCCCATGTATGCATGGGACTTTTAAACCTTACTCGGTACTCAAAACCATCCTTGTATGACTCGCACAGTGTGGTCAGATATGGTTCGATCACCCATGGTGATCAAAGACTTGCACAGGAGAAGGGTTAAATAAAAACTGTAAAGCATTATAAGGCACACACTTGGTCATGCTATAAAAAAAATTTACTTACAATATGATCATAGCACAAAATATGAAACTTACTGTTGGACAACCAAATATGTCACAGCAGCCACAGATGACTCCTCCTCTATACGGCCGCATATCAAGCCGCCGGTTTGTCTCCTTTAGGTAAGCCTCACAGTACATCCTTGCATTAAGGGCTACCTCCCTAAAGTAAAAAGTTTAAGTTAAATTCCTAAGGATAATACTCATAACTGCTACATGGTAAGACACCAAGTCCAATGAAAAAAGCCTGTACAAAGTGTTAGGTAGTAGTAGGATTCTGAGAAAAACTACTCTTACAACATATACAATAGAATCAACCTGAACTACTGTACAATATATGCTTAGCTCCTTACCCGAGTCTTGTTACCTTAATACACTAGAACACTAGACATTAGAACATTATTCATGTGCCATGGCCTCTTAATTTTTATTTATAGCATAACATAAGAAGGAAAACAAAAAACCAGCGTTGAATGTAATGAAACGCCATTTTCTGGGTGAGACCCGGAGGCTCCCTGGAGCTTTACCGGCTGATATGCTAATGTCAGACTTTGGCATCAGTCATGTGTATGGAGTTCTAAGGGCCTACCGGGGACCACGGCCAGAACCTGGCCCCCTCAGAGAGGCAAGGGGAGCAATGGCCTATAGAAACCCCCGTGTGGTAGGAAGCATTCTATGTCTGCCATCGACCGGGTCAAGCATCCAGAAAGGTAAGCATTCCAAAACAAACCCCTATTCTGGTAAAAATTGCTACCTAAAGTCGAACTAGTGGATAGAACTCTTCAACAGAAAACAAGGAAACTAGTATGACGTCATACGTCACCGCGCCGCTGTCTGCGCAGCTCCCCCCTCCCTGGGAGGGGGAAGGGGGAGCCCCAGACCTCCCACGCCGGCTATCCACCCATCAGTTCTGAGGCTGGATGTCAAAACACGCGAAAAACTGCCGACCGGAGGGGAGGGTGGGTTGCCGGGGAGCCCCCAGGTCTCACCCAGAAAATGGCGTTTCATTACATTCAACTCTGGTTTTCTGGGAGGGAGCCCCGTCGGCTCCCCGGAGCTAACTACCCACAGAGGAAGGTCAAAGGGACAGAACCGGGAGGCGGACACCACGCACCCCCCACGGAAGCGAGACAACCAGCAGCAAACGCCAACCCAAGATGCCACAGCCCCAAAAAGTCCCGGGAACAACATGAGAACAACGAGCAGCAAGGCCCTCGCACGAACACCAAAAATCCATGCCCGAATGACCGCAAGGCCACATCGCCCAGACGGCAGCGAGAGCAGTGAAGCCACGAAACGCCACAGGCATGAGGGAAGAACATAGGCAGCTTAGCCACAAGAACACGGCTGACCACCCGGGACATCATCACCCGCGAACCGGGAAGAACAGAACCGGATCAACGCAAAACGCGCTCCGGACCCAAACGCCGGGGCACATAACCGATGCCTATAGCATCAGCCGAAGAACTGATGGGTGGATAGCCGGCGTAGGAGGTCTGGGGCTCTCCCTTCCCCCTCCCGGGGAGGGGGGGGGGAGCTGAGCAGACAGCGGCGCGGTGACGTATGACGTCATACTAGTTTCCTTGTTTTCTGTCGAGTTCTATCCACTAGTTCGGCTTTAGGTAGCAATTTTTACCAGAATAGGGGTTTGTTTTGGAATGCTTACCTTTCTGGATGCTTGACCCGGTCGATGGTAGACATAGAATGCTTCCTACCACACGGGGGTTTCTATAGGCCATTGCTTCCCTTGCCTCTCTGAGGGGGGCCAGGTTCTGGTCGTGGTCCCCGGTAGGCCCTAGAACTCCATACACATGACTGATGCCAAAGTCTGACATTAGCATATCAGCCAGTAAAGCTCCGGGGAGCCGATGGGGCTCACCCCCAGAAAATCTGAATTTACCACCTGATGAACCTGAAAAACAGTGGTCATCCAGAGAGCTGGAGAAAGACAGAATCAAGGATAAACTGAGGATGCAGAGTCATTCTTCAGAATTATAAACAGTTGAGATACCATCCAGTTCAATAAAGTACTGTAGAGAGAACTTAAAATATGAAGTACCACTAGGAGCCAGTGACCACTGCATTATCATGTTTGATTATATTGTAGAACTGAAAGAGCTGGAAACAGGACAAGGCGCAAGAGAGAGACAAGAGAGAATACAGAGGAAGGGACTACACGAGGGTTTGGGATTATCTGCAAGAGGTTCAATGAGAGACTGAAAAGGAATTAAAGTCTGTAAATGAGATGATGGAACTCATAACACAGAGATGCAAAGAAGCAATGGTATAGTTTAAACCTCTCAGAAGGGAAGTGGACGAAAAGAGAATGGCAAACCTATGGTTCAGCAGTGTAAGGAGGAAAAGGAGAGGACGGGAAAGGAATAGAAAACATATAGACACATGAATACAGAGAAAAACAGGGAGGCACTAAAGATCAGGAGAGTAGACATGAATCAGGAGAGCCAGTACATGTACACTTGCACACTGATACTCATTTCTCTCACATCACAGTGCACACAGCTCTGCAGGTTCTAGACTGGCCATCACCGATACTTCAGATTCTTTTCATTTTGTTAGGCTGTAAGTAAGCCTAACTTCTGTCCAAGGAGATTTGCTTTTTTCTACATTTCCATTAGCTCTCAATCTTTAATGTAACGTTGAACACTATAGTTATTGAATAACACAAGATCCCTGCAGCTTTCTTCAGTAACCATGGTGATACCTGTTCTATTCTTAATATTCTTGTTACATCCAGTTCCTCCAAGTGTCTTTTTACCTCCTCTACTTTAACTTTAATTCTGTCTAGTGTTCTTTCTGGTTGTTTGTTGTCACCCCTACTTGAACATTAATCTGGTTCTGGTTTAAGAACCTCCTGGAACCTCTTCTTGAGTCCTTTACACACACTTCTTTATCATTCTCCAAGGGTGTTCCTCCCTGTCTCACACAGCAGCAAAGCAACAGTTTGAGAATGACATCATGGCAAAAGCAAAGTGCTAACCTAAGCTCTTGCACAGCCATATACGGAAGAAAACAATAGTATGAGACCATGTGATTAGACTGCAGGGACAGGGAGGAACAATAACCCCCAAAGAAGGCAATGGATCCCCTACAGAAAACCCTGGCTCAACCGTCTCTTCTGATGACAAGGATGGGGCAACCCCTGGAGGCCCTGCCACCCCGACCCATAAAGCCAAAAACTCTGAAGACCGCAAATGCTTTGGAGCTTGAACCAGTGACTGGGCACACCATATCAGAACAGCCCGAGACCAAAGAGGAATGATGAGTAGTAGTAAACCAAGAACACATTCTAAAAATCAAATGCTCCACCTCTTCAACAAGAATAGCAGGAATCCAGGGCACCCTAGTCAGACTAAAAAAAAAAAAAAAATTAGGATGCTCTATCCTGTTCAGCAGCTGCCACCAGAAATGCCACATTCCATGAACGAGGATGGTGGTGGTTGTCGGGAGGACGGTGATGGTTGTCGGGAGGATGGTGGTGGTTGTGCATGATGACTGATTTGAAGAGTTTAAGCATAAACTGTATAATGACAGGATAAGGAAAGACAGAAAAAAGGAGGGTTTTTGACCTGGTATGCAAATATGTAATGAAGTAGGGATTGAATGTGTAAAATGCATATACTGTATGATAAAGGATAGAGCAGTGGCAGCAGTTTGTAATGAGTAAATGCATCTGTAGTGTATGTACCAATCTACAAGAAAAACTGTACACCTGGTCTTACAAAGCAGTGCAAAGACAATTCTATAACCAATATGTTCCAACGATGTGTCAATATTTCATTCAAAATGATCTGCAACCAGAAATCTTAGCCAAATATCCCCAGTTTGCTAACTGTAGGTAGTAACTAAGTGATTGTAACCTATCCACCGCTGCCCACTGGATGGGGGGCGGTGTGCAGGACAAACATTTCAATTGTGACACTAGCTCTCCACATATGTCAGTTGCTTAATTTAAAAACTGTACTTGAGGTCGATCTCGAACCCACTGTTGACGTGACAACTTATACTGAATTTTGTAACTAGCTCATCAAGATTGTAACTTGCTTAGCTAAATGAATTGTGGGGTTCAGTCCCTGAACCCATTATGTGCCTCTGTAAACCTTTCCACTACTGCCCACAAGATGGGTATGGGGTGTATAATAAATGGACTAAACAAAGCAGTGCATTTCTGCTGTGGATGACAAATGGGTGTGGTGGTGCTTTTTTATTCATAATGCTGTACAGATAGTGTAAATGATAATAAATGGACAGGTACCATTTTATAATATATATGACCTTATCCCATTTTAATAATGATGATGCTACAATGTAAATTCAAAAAATTATGATTGGTTGTACAGTATTATAGCTGTTATTACCTTTCTTTATCATAAGCAATGAGAGATCTGATGTTGTAAGCAAATTGGACATCTTGAACCTCAACTTCAGGATAAGCCTCTCTGAAAATACAAAACTTGTTAAATATCACAGTTCTTTCTTTTTATAAAAATGCTTCTTCCATACTAGAAAATGGCAAAGATTAGAAATATAAATTCAAAATACAAAGTATATTGTATAATAATATAGCACAGTAAAAATAGCTGCCCCTATAAAGATGTGGTCCATATTATTGAAATGTTTGAAAAATACTGAAGAAATAAATGAATGAAATGATTTTATGTATGGCTTTTTGGATTACAAAATGAAACACTACTGTAAATAATTTGCTACCCTTACAAAGACACTACACACAGCTTCAACTTACTGAAAGTGCTTTAAAATTGTGTCTTTGTGACATGCTCTTCGTGGTACACGTGTTATCATAAGAGTGCGAGAAACGCTGGTCGTGACTTCACGGAGCTCAAGCTTCTTGGAGAATCGTCGCGTGAAAAAGATTCCAAGAGGTAAGAAGAGGAATGCCAGGGTAACATGTACCCACATGAGTCGAGATCTGAGGGTATAAAGTATGTCCGGTAAAACACACAGCAGATTTGAAATAATATTAGGTGATATGCAGGAAATGCCTTTAAATTACAGTATGGCACATCAAAACTTTGGAATGATTAACACACATTTACAAAACATAAAATAGAAGCTTAAATGAAGTTACATGTAAAATTTAGTGATAAAATTAGAACATTAAGTGGATTGAAATAGTCCTTTGTGAGTTTTGCTAGCTTGCTGGGGACAACAGGTTCCTACACCTTCTCTCTATCCATGAGGTCAAACATCTTTACAAACCTTCTTGAGCCTTCCATGGGATGGAACCACCCAGTAAAATGCTAAAGGTCATAAACACTGAACCTCCCACTGAGAAATGTTTGGAAATATAATAATATCCCAATCACCATAGAAAATTCTAACATTGCCAAAAATGATACACTCCCCAACTACCACCAGGTGAAAGCTTAGCAGCATAGAGCCCCAGTGAAGTAAACATCCCACTTTTGAGCCCAACTACTAATAGGGGAAAAGGAAGACACAATGTGGGATTGAAGAGCTACTGAGCTGCCAACCAGAAAGGGGTGTTTCATTACACTCGGTGTTCTATTTCTAGGAGTAAATCGAGTAGTTTCCCTGTGCTTATTCACCACACCCTGATTAGAAAAAGGAAAACAAACAGTATTGAACATAATGAAATGTCTCTTTTGAATGAGCCCCAGTGGCTCGCTGAAGTGGTCTCGCTGAGATGACTCCCAACTACTAGGTCAAATCAACTGCCGAGTTTTGTTTAACCTACCGGGAACCAGTGTCAGAACTGGCCCCCCCTCCTCTTACAGAGGCATAGTGAATGGGTGGGTGACACTGCCACCATACTGGGAAAGCATGCAAAAAAGTCAGCAAACTATTATAGATCAAAGCCTCAAAACTGCCAAATGAACTTTCCCCCAAACAATGTAAACAAATGATTCTCTAAAATCTCTTGAAACTAGCGAGAGCTTGTTAGTATTAACTTCCTGCCAATGTGGTGGGGCAGGGGCAGCAGAGCTCCAGGTCTCCCCCAGCCCTCCAAACCAGTTCTGGGGCAGATGTTTCGGGCAGATCTGCCCGAAACGCTTTGCGTAATAGTGGCTTTAGGCATTGTATGTACTGTACTAGCTCTATCTATGAATCCATCAACTTTTGTATTTCACCTTGTATTTATGTATTTTACCTGAATAAATATTTGTATTTGTATGTGAAGACACCCCCCACTGATGAACCTGGAAGAAAGGGAGGGAACCAGGGAGTCATGGGGACTCATCCAGAAAGGTGTTTAATTACACTGCTGTTTTTCTGGGGGAGCCCCTTGGGGCTTCTTAAAGCTAACTACCCACATAGAAGGATAACCAGGGACCCACCAGAGGACAGACTGCTGACAATCAAGATGAAGAAGAGACAGTTGGTCAAGAAAGAGGACCCAAGACAACAAAAGCATGACAAAGTCCGGAGTACATTAGCTAAATACCAGGTCTTTATCAGAGCACAAAAACCTCCTATGCTCCCAAATCAGCGCAGGACATGTTACAGAAGACTGCTTTAAGAGCAGCATTTTTATGAACATTATAAGCACAAGGGTAGACTACAGCTTGGCTAGACCTTATGACACTGCAGATGACCTGAGAAACATGAGCCTTGAAACGGAGAACCAAGGAAACAGGATCAACCCACAAAATGTCCACCAAAGCAGAATCAGTGACATGAGGGTAGTGGCAAAGCACAGCCACCAGGCGCAGCACATGATGTACCCCTGGTCGGACCAACCAAGCACTATTAATCAAAGGACCCCTCTGGAAGCCTGCTGGTTCATTCTTTGCCAGAAAAGGAGACAGCTGCAGACAAAAAACAAACCAGGGCCAAAAGAACAAAAACTACTTGAACATTAACAGTTATGCACAATACAAATTAAAATTAACTGATTTCCTACATGAAAAGGATAGTTTACTTACTGAGGGTTGAGGTTTGCCAAAGTGGTGTGACCAAATTCTTTCTTGCCACCCTCTAATGTTCCTTGGAAGTTGATGGGCAAGACAATGACAATGCTGATAACACACACTATCATCATGTATACAATAATGTGTCTTTGAAAGGAGAGATAACTGACAGCATCTCTCTCACTCTTCGCTAGAATTTGTTCATCTCTGTAGAAGAAATATAATGGTATTAATTTTAATTACACGTAACTGGATAGACATATATTAAGTATCTAATTTTACTGATCACTTATCCATAGCCCAGGCACCTTACTACTTCTTTGGAGCTCTAAGGAAGGAGTAGGTGATCAGCGAGATGGGCTGCAATCAGTGAGGCACTGTGTGACTTGAGACGAAGATGGGGGTGATCAGGGAGGGGAAGGCGGGGATGATCAGGAAGGGAAAGATGGGGGTGATCAGGGATGATCAGGGAGGGGAAGATGGGGGGTGATCAGGGAGTGGAAGCCAGGAGATGATCAGGGAGGGGAAGACGGGGGGTGATCAAGGAGGGGAAGCCGGGAGATGATCAGGGAGGGAAAGACGGGGGATGATTAGGGAGGGAAAGACGGGGGTGATCAGGGAGGGGAAGGTGAGGCCAGGGAGGGGAAGGTGAGGCAAGTGTGAAGGGCTATGGGTTTTCAACAGCTAAACCTTTAACTAGTGTGAGGTGCACGTGTGGCTCACTGTGCACCGGGTACATAAATGGCCGTGCACTCGGACTGGATTTGGTAACCCGTACCCGAAACATCCCGTGTTTAGGCTCGTTGGAGAGCCTATGTCATCAGCGAGGTGGCCAGCAGCTGTCACCGAGCCTTTCCCATAGCAACCCAGACACCTTGGGGATGCCATTTTGAGTGCCAAGCAACTGGACTGTGATTAGCCATGGGGTACAGGCCTGAGGTTATCTTGAGATGATTTCGGGGCTTTGCATCCCTGCGGCCCGGTCCTTGACCAGGCCTCCTTTTTGTTACACACTCCTCTGGAAGCAGCCCGTAGCAGCTGTCTAACTCCCAGGTACCTATTTACTGCTAGGTAACAGGGGCATCAGGGTGAAAAAAACTCTGCCCATTTGTTTCCGCCTCCACCAGGGATTGAACCTGGAATCTTAGAACTACGAATCTGAAGCACTGTCCACTCAGCTGTCAGGCCCCTTCCCTGTTAGGCCCCTCAGGTGCGCGCGTCTCTGATTGGCTAGTTTGAGAAGGACCGGTGAAACTGGCATCTTGATAATTGGGCATCAAGACGCCATTCTGCACCTAGCTATCACCTGTGGCAGATGTAATCTTTGCTTAGTCGGCCAGCTAAGTAAAGGCATCGTTGGCGGTAGCCTCTAGTATACTTTACATCTGCACGATAACGACATGGGTCTGCAGGGAACATTGCAGAAGCTGGGAATCTGGGAATTATTTGTGTATCAACTGGAAGTGAGAAGTGGGTAAGCCATACGAGCAGGGAGCAACAGACTGTTGTAAGTTCCCATCTCCATCCAGCAATCAGACTTCATTTGATCTGCTAGTGACACTCAGCAGTAGAGAGATCTGGGAATATCTTGCCAGTGTTCATGGCAGTTTTCCCATAGATATTTGTGGAAATTTTGGTCCCAGGGAGGCACAGAGACGCTCACAGTATTTGCCGCCATTTTGTACGAGCACCAAGCTTTGCCCTGAGGAAGATGCGAAGCCATCCTAGTGAGGGGTGTACGAACTGAGCCGAGCCGTGTGGGGCTCCACACGGGCTACTCTAGCCATCGCCGTTCTAAGAGACTACAGTGCTGCAGCAGTGTGTGTGTGCATGGTAGGATGTTTGAATGGGCCGAACGGATCAATGCGGGCGGATCACCGGTCAGGTGTTCCGCCCGCATTGTCTCTAGAGCACCTGCTAGGTGATGGGAAGTGCTGAGCACGTGAGATTTCACCCCTATTTAACGTCTAGTCAGTCAAGGAGAGGACTTGAACTGTTGTAATTACCTAAGTGTAATTACCTAAGTGTAGTTACAGGATGAGAGCTACGCTCGTGGTGTCCCATCTTCCCAGCACTCTTTGTCATATAACGCTTTGAAACTACTGACGGTCTTGGCCTCCACCACCTTCTCACTTAACTTGTTCCAACCGTCTACCACTCTATTTGCGAAGGTGAATTTTCTTATATTTCTTCGGCATCTGTGTTTAGCTAGTTTAAATCTATGACCTCTTGTTCTTGAAGCGCCAGGTCTCAGGAAATCTTCCCTGTCGATTTTATCAATTACTGTTACTATTTTGTATGTAGTGATCATATCACCTCTTTTTCTTCTGTCTTCTAGTTTTGGCATGTTTAATGCTTCTAACCTCTCCTCGTAGCTCTTACCCTTCAGTTCTGGGAGCCACTTAGTAGCATGTCTTTGCACCTTTTCCAGTTTGTTGATGTGCTTCTTAAGATATGGGCACCACACAACAGCTGCATATTCTAGCTTTAGCCTAACAAAAGTCATGAACAATTTCTTTAGTATATCGCCTTCCATGTATTTAAATGCAATTCTGAAGTTAGAAAGCATAGCATAGGCTCCTTGCACAATATTCTTTATGTGGTCCTCAGGTGATAGTTTTCTATTTAGAACCACCCCTAGATCTCTTTCTTTATCAGAATTCTTTAAAGATTTCTCACATAATATATAGGTTGTGTGGGGTCTATGTTCTCCTATTCCACATTCCATAACATGACATTTATTAACATTAAATTCCATTTGCAAAGTGGTGCTCCATCTACTTATTTTGTCCACGTCTTCTTGAAGGGCATGACAATCATCTAAATTTCTTATCCTTTCTATTTTCTTAGCATCATCAGCAAACATGTTCATATAATTCTGTATACCAACTGGTAGATCATTTATGTACACAATAAACATCACTGGTGCAAGAACTGAACCCTGTGGTACTCCACTTGTGACATTTCTCCATTCTGATACATTGCCTCTGATTACTGCCCTCATTTTTCTATCAGTCAGAAAATTTTTCATCCATGATAGAAGCTTACCTGTCACCCCTCCAATATTTTCCAGTTTCCAGAACAACCTCTTATGTGGAACTCTGTCGAAAGCCTTTTTTAGGTCCAGATAGATGCAGTCAACCCAACCATCTCTTTCCTGTAATATCTCTGTGGCTCGATCAAAGAAACTGATTAAATTCGATACACAGGATCTTCCAGATCGAAAACCATACTGTCTGTCTGATATTATATCATTTCTCTCTAGGTGTTCTACCCATTTAGTTTTGATTAGTTTTTCCAATACTTTCACTATTACACTTATCAATGATACAGGTCTATAATTGAGGGGGTCTTCCCTGCTGCCACTTTTGTAGATTGGAACTAATGTTAGCCTGTTTCCACACGTCTGCTACGATTCCTGTACACAGGGATACCTGAAAGATCAGGTGAAGTGGAATGCTGAGCTCAGATGCACATTCTCTCAGAACCCATGGTGAAACGCCATCTGGGCCAGCTGCTTTGTTCTTGCCGAGCTCCTTGAGCATTTTTTCCACTTCGTCTCTAGACACCTCTATGTGCTCTATGTTGTTCTCTGGAATTCTTATTGTATCTGGTTCCCTAAAGATTTCATTTTGTACAAACACACTTTGGAACTTTTCGTTTAGTGTTTCACACATTTCCTTTTCATCTTCCGTGAATCTATTTCCCATTTTCAACCTCTGAATATTATCCTTTACCTGCAATTTGTTGTTTATGAATTTATAGAATAGACCTGGTTCTGTTTTACATTTGTCTGCAATCCCTTTTTCAAAATTTCTTTCTGCCTCTCTCCTCACTGCCGTGTAGTTGTTTCTCGCATCTTTGTATCGCAGGTATGTTTGGGGGTTCGGCCTCTTCCTGTATTGATTCCATTTTTGTGTCTTTTGGTCTCTAGCCCTCTCGCAATTTCTATTGAACCAATCCTGTTTCCTAGTTCTGCATCTCTGTTTTGGTATAAATTTTTTTGTGCCTTTATCATATATATCACAAAACTTGACATACATCTCATTCACTTCCTTGCCTAGCATCAAGTCTGTCCAATTATACTCACTAAAAAAATTTCTAAGGTCACCATAATGTCCTCTCCTGAAGTCTGGTTTTTCAACTGCTTCAACCTCCTTATTTTCTTCCAGCTTATAACGCATTGCATACTTTATTCCCAAAAAGACATGGTCACTTTTACCCAAGGGAGGAAGGTACTGAATGTCAAATATCTCTTCCTCCTTCCTGGTAAATATCAAATCTAGCATGGAGGGAACGTCCCCTTCCCTCAATCCCTTGTGTGCAGACGTGTGTGTGTGTGTGTGTGTGTGTGGACACACGGGAAACATACAGAGTGTATTAGAACTAGGACCGTAAGAGCCGTCCTAGAGAATTTTATACTCCATACTAGTAGGATTTCATGTGATTACATTTCTAGGTGAATTGTGTATGTCATGCCCCATGTCCATTTGTGTAGTCTTTTGCAGGAGAGGAGATCCGGTTCCGGTCATCATTTTATGGTAGTGTGACTTATGTAACACCAGAGATTTCCTGGCATTTGATATTGTACTGTTACCAGTGTGTGGTTTTTATACAAGTGATGTGTTTTCCAAGGCTGCGATAAATGTAATTATATGTACAGTACATGTGGCTGACCTGTTTAACGTAATCTGGTGGATTTGGGGTGAAGCGTGAGTAACGTCACTATCGGGAGTGACAGCTGACAACTCTGTAGGGTAACGTAAATTTATGGGAGTAATTATCGATCCGTGGGATCGCTAATCGCTAATAAGTCCAGTATTCAGTGAACATTGATTGGGAGGGCCATTACCGTAACGTAACCAAGAGAACACCCATTGCTTATAGAGGAATTGTTCATAAGACAATTTGAGTTAACATAAGATACTTTTGGGTTAATTATTTTCCAAGGAACAGCTGTTTTGGTCGGTCAAGGGATTTGGGGGCAAGCAGCCACTTCGGGGGAAGTCAGACAGTTTTGCAGGAATTCTGGGAGGGCTGAAGCCTTGCATTTAAGTACTGTTTGTTGCAAATTATCTGTCAGTTGGACAGGTAATTAAGGTACTAACTCCAATCCAAAGTCAACTCCAATCAGGGTTTGATTGACTCGCATGAAGACTACATTATTGCATTAATGTAACGTTGGTTATTACTATCTGTCAGTTGGACAAGTAATTTGATTGACTCTTGGGAGAGTAAAGTCATTGTTAAGTAACATAGACGTGATTAGTTATCGGTCCGTGGGACAGTGATCCAGTCACCTGAATTCATTGGGGGGTATGTAGGACCCCAGAGGGAATTCATTTCGTTGACGTCATAATTGTTGAGCTAGTGTGAAAGGTAACGTAATTGTCTGTAATTAATTATTGATCTTTGAGATAGTAATTAATTGCTTGAGGTAGTCAAGGGTGATTGCCGTCCTCTTAGCACTTTGGACATGGAAACTGTAGTAAACTATCGAATGGGCGATAGTAACCAATAACGTAACTCGTGCTGGGATTAATCAGCTGTTTGTAGTACAGGAATTAATGGGGATAACTCACTGAACACTCGACGGGTAAAGTGTTTGTGTAATTCCGAGTAAAAGTTGTACAGTTTGACTTGTCTGAGGGAGACAAGATTAAGGTAATGTAAGTGTTACTTTTAATATTAACGTAATCAATTAGTCATTGATTGTTGATCTTCCGAGGGACGAAGTGTTAATGTAAGAATTTAATTAAGGAGGGTTGCTGGAGTTGCCAGTAACCCTATTAGTCATTGTAATGTCATTGATAGGCTACTAGTTTGATTGCATTGTAACTGCTACTGCAGGGGAAGGCTGCAAAGAGTGTAAAGTAACTGCTCTAAGAGCGGGGAAGGTGAGGCAAGGCCAGTGAGGGGAAGGTGAGACAAGGGCAGGGAGGGGAAGGTGAGACAAGGCCAGGGAGGGGAAGGTGAGGCAAGGCCAGGGAGGGGAAGGTGAGGCAAGGCCAGGGAGGGGAAGGTGAGGCAAGGCCAGGGAGGGGAAGGTGAGGCAAGGCCAGGGAGGGGAAGGTGAGGCAAGGCCAGGGAGGGGAAGGTGAGGCAAGGCCAGGGAGGGGAAGGTGAGACAAGGCCAGGGAGGGGAAGGTGAGACAAGGCCAGGGAGGGGGAGGTGAGACAAGGCCAGGGAGGGGGAGGTGAGACAAGGCCAGGGAGGGGGAGGTGAGACAAGGCCAGGGAGGGGGAGGTGAGACAAGGCCAGGGAGGGGGAGGTGAGACAAGGCCAGGGAGGGGAAGGTGAGGCAAGGCCAGGGAGGGGAAGGTGAGGCAAGGCCAGGGAGGGGAAGGTGAGGCAAGGCCAGGGAGAGGAAGGTGAGGCAAGGCCAGGGAGGGGAAGGTGAGGCAAGGCCAGGGAGGGGAAGGTGAGGCAAGGCCAGGGAGGGGAAGGTGAGGCAAGGCCAGGGAGGGGAAGGTGAGGCAAGGCCAGGGAGGGGGAGGTGAGACAAGGCCAGGGAGGGGGAGGTGAGACAAGGCCAGGGAGGGGGAGGTGAGGCAAGGCCAGGGAGGGGAAGGTGAGGCAAGGCCAGGGAGGGGAAGGTGAGGCAAGGCCAGGGAGGGGAAGGTGAGGCAAGGCCAGGGAGGGGGAGGTGAGACAAGGCCAGGGAGGGGAAGGTGAGACAAGGCCAGGGAGAGGAAGGTGAGACAAGGCCAGGGAGAGGAAGGTGAGACAAGGCCAGGGAGGGGAAGGTGAGACAAGGCTAGGGAGGAGGAGGTGAGACAAGGCCAGGGAGGGGGAGGTGAGACAAGGCCAGGGAGGGGAAGGTGAGACAAGGCCAGGGAGGGGAAGGTGAGACAAGGCCAGGGAGGGGAAGGTGAGACAAGGCCAGGGAGAGGAGGGTGAGACAAGGCCAGGGAGAGGAGGGTGAGGCAAGGCCAGGGAGGGAAAAATGAGGCAAGGCTAGAGAGGGACCTTGAACATCATTGTGTTACCATCTTTCATTATTTATGTAACTAGGAAAGGAAGTGTGTAACCTAGTTCTACTTTTGCAGTAACTGCCCAGTATGTTCAACTTCAATCAACGTCTTCCTAAAATTATATAGGTTGAAATGGTGGGGTGTAATGATTATGACAGTGTCAACTTAAAACCATTTCAAAGTGCTGGGAAGCATGTTGGAAAATAGCCCTGTTCAGTCATTCCAAGAATAAATTAGATTTGATAAAACATAATTTACAAGTCAAAACTACTTTTATTTTCATGTTTTTCTACATCAATGTCTGCCCCTTGGACTTCCTTTACCTTTGTCTCACTCTGTGAAACACTTAAGTTTTAATATGGATTTTATTCTCAACATAGTTTAAAATGAAAATACATTACAGGTATCTTGAGAGATTAAGAATATTTCACAGTGGCTAAATACAGTAATAACAATTCACATAATTATAGATGTCAGCCTAGTTCTAGTGATCTACAACACATCTAAATCCCCTCTTTTTGAACAACAAAGAAAAAACACTAATAAAACTTGGGGTGCAAAACTTACCAAAAAGTATTTAATTCCCTGTACCTCTAGTACAGTACAGTACTTACTTTATTTTAAATAATGCTGGAATCCAAGAGAGCAGACCCTTGTCTATGTGCATGTTAAATTCCAAGGAAGAGACAGAGTCTGCTTCACCAGCAATTTTTCCTGTGTCCGTCTCTTTCCCATAGAACAGCTGTGTCCATCTGCAAATAATGACAACTATGATAAAATATACATCAATATCAGATATATATAATGTACAGTACAAAATTCCCACCAATTCCAAGCAATATTACCATCAGTAATCCAATCAAAAGTGGATTAAGATATCTGACTAATTTCAATGTGCAGTATAGAACATGCTTTAAAGGATCTGATTTTGTTCTTGTCTATTCTTTTACCAATCAGCCAATATCAATTACAGTATAAGGAAGTGAAACATGCACCATGCCTTACTAAAATAAGCCAAGACACATCTAAGAAACTTGGGACATTGAACAAGTAATAACAACAACATGTAAGATATCACAGGCATGCATATTACAGTTTAAAACACACAACACACATCCTGAATTATTAACAAGGAAGCTATATGCTGAATATATGCTGGAAAATAACAAATGTTAGATAATTCACAAATTCTAGCATTATAAACCTAAAATTAAATATTAGCATTTTTAAATATTATATCTCAATTTAATCTTGAAATAAAATATAAAATTAAATTCCACAAGGCATGATAATCTAAATAAAATATAAAATGTAAATTCCAATCTTCATTTAAGACATACTCATAGAGAAATACAATATAAGTTTGTGAATTCCAACAGCAAGCAGAAATATATGACATTGACATATTCATGAACAAAAATAAGAGGAATGGAGGGGGTGGGGGCATCAAGCATCGTAAAATGTTCCTTTCTGAGCATGACCCTCAGATGCTTCAATAGCCGGCCAATATATGGGTCCACCCTGGACATTTATCACAGGACAACCTCAAGACTTTAATCACCATTGTGACAGGGATCCATGTAACTGGTCCTCTAACATGTCAATGGAAGGCATGAAGGCTTAGACAAGCAGGAGTGCAATGTAATAAAACCAAAAGGCTGAAAGGCAAAGCAAATGAGAGCAAAAAAGCAAAACTTGTCTAGGAAGCCAAAATACAACTGATGAGGAAGGAATTAGAAAACACCCAGAACCCAAACCCCAAGACCATGGGTCAACATCAAAATGAGCAAAAAGCTAGTGCATCACCACCCAATGCCTCGCAACATAGAGACAACAAATCTTGCAACACTAGCAAGTACAAACCTGCAAAGACATGCACAAGAGTCAACAGAGGAATTAGAGAAAGATAAAATGAGTTGCAATAGAAACCCAAGTACTCAGGAAGCAATACCTCTCGTGCCCAGGCACACACACACCCAGACACCATAGGTACATCTCATGTGTCCTTGCCACTGGGAGTACAATATTCACTAGCAACAGATAGATGACAAATACAGAAATTGCCACACACTTCCTTCTCCACCATTACATGTATGGCCTTAAGTCAAGAACATTTGGGGGCCACAAACAGTGAAGGTTAGGAAGCCTGATGCCAAAAAAATCAAATATGAACCAAGATACAAATTAGGCATTTAGAAGCAAGCCACCCCATATGAGCCTCAGGAGACTCATGAGAGATAATAATAAGAAAAATAATTCACTGTGTTGGGGGATCAGCAGCCAGAATATGGCTGGTGATCCCCTGATCTGATGTATATATACACACGTTAGGCTTATATCAAGGCCCCCACCAGAGTCGAATTACTAACCCTTCCCAGGATGCAACCACACAAGCTGACTAACTCCTGGGTACCTATTTACAGGGGTGACCAGGGGGTCTCCTGGGTACCTAGGTGAACAGGGGTCTTAGGTGATAGGAAACATGCCTAATCATTTGTCATGCCTGGGATTTGAAACTGGAATTCCCAATTGTGAGTCGAGAACGAACCTAACTGTACTACCAAGGACTAAGGCATCAAGAAAACAAGGAAAACAAGAAAACAAACAAAACCCCTTTAAGAAATTGTGGCCAAAAGGCCTCACCACCCAACATGCCAACATGGCGAGGTGGATATTTTCAAAAAATAAAAAGGCAGAGCACAAGCCCAGAACATGACAGTACTGAGTTAAGAAAAGGGCCCCAAAAGGATTAAGTCCACACCTGAAGCAGTGAAGAGTTAAACTTGTCACTGCCCTCCTTAAGATTTGTGTAGGACCACTTGCAAAGATTCCTATTACAATTGGGGATAAAACCTTTTAGAGCCTGGTGGGCATTGTGTCTAGTGCATCTGAGCCTATGAAACAGTATACATACAGTATTAGTATGCTACAGTATTTGGGCCTGATGCATGGTTGTGGCTAGAGATAAAGCAGAGGCTTTAATGTGAAAATTTATCTTTCAAAGGTTTTTATGTACTGTACCTTTATAGGTACATTATTTGCAAATCCTAGTATTGTATGAGCATATGAACATGAACAAACATATAATAACTCAATCACTCTTCCCAAATTACTGTACATGAATTAGTCAAAATATATAAAAAAGTCATACTGCATGTTCATACATACATACATACATACATACATACATACATACATACATACATACATACATACATACATACATACATACATACATACATACATTACATACATACATTCAAACATACATACAAAGATGAGTTAATAAATAACATCACTTTTGATTCAAAGAACACACACATGATGTTACTGAAGAAGTTGAAATTCTGTATAAACTCTAATTCAGAAAAAAATTCAAGTCAAGATTCCATTTACTAGCTTAGAACCAAATAAACTTACATTTATAATTCTCACCAGACAAATTTTCATCTTTAAAAGCTATTAAATATACCATTTGGAAAAAAATATAGTCAACACTCGGTACAGTATATCATCTTGCTTTTGAATTACATATGTGGGAGTAAAATGTTAGCTGAGGATATAGGGAGGTTTATTGGATTAAATCTAGAAAATTATCATCACGGTTCCAGTTTCTAAATGTAGTTTCTCCTAAGGCATATACATGTATGCCTCCCAACAACAGTGAAAGATTAGGGTCGCAAAATAACGAGAAACTGTACTACCACTTGTCAACTGGATATGCAAGGAACAGCTAGCAATTACCATACCTACTTTTTAAGGGGTGGAAGACCTGTGTGCAAGTACCATGTATAGATGAATAACTACATCATGAATCATTATATTTAGATACCAAAAAAATTATGGATGGGCAAAAAGCCAGCATTGCATATAATGAAACTCCATTTTCTGGGTGAGCCCCAGAGGTTCCCTGGAGCTATCGGACTGATATGCAATATATTAGTCTGGGGCATCAGTCAATTGGAGTTCAGCCTACCGGGAACCTTGAGCCAAAACCTGACCCCCTCAGAGAGGCACAGGGAGCAATGGGCTATGGAAACCCCCCATATGGTTGGGAGCATTCCATGTCTGCCATTGACTGGGGTTAGGCACCCAGAAAGGCAGGTATAACAAAACAAACCCCACTTGGTAAGAAAATTGCAACCGAAGACTGGACAGAGTCAGAACTCCGCCAACACCCAAGGAAACAAGTCAGTCATGCGCCACTTGTGCACGCAGCCCTCCTCTCCCCAGGAGGGGGAGAGAGGAGCCTTGGACCCCCCACGCTGGCTACTCACACCTCCAGTTCGAAGGATGAGCATCAAAACCAAAACAAAAACGCCGACCGGAGGGAGGGTTGGTGCCAGGGAGCCTTCGGAACTTACTCAGAAAATGGCATTTCATTACATTCAACTCTGTTTTTCTGTGGGAAGCCCTGTCGGCTCCTTGGAGCTATATAACCAAAGGTAAGTAAAAGATGGACTTACCCAGAAGGCGGCTGCCACGCACTTCTCAACTCAAAGTCAAGACAACTGGCTGCAACCTGCTATCCGAAGCCACACACGAACGACCAGGGCCAGGAATGTTGACCAAATAATGGGCAGCCAGGACCTTGTTTGACCTTGTGCCTGAATGTCAGTCTAAAACATGTTGTCAAACACGACAGCCAAATCATCTAACTTACGAATGTCATGGGCATGAGGATAGACCACAGGCTGGCTAGACTTAATAATCCTGCGGACGATCTTTGAGACCTGAGCACTGGAACAGGGAATGAGGGAAACTGGAGCAACCCGAAGCGCGTCCCCGGCCACAGAAGCCGAGGTGCGCAGGTAACGGCGAAGAGCCGCAACCGGACACAACACATGATGCACCCCTGGTCTGACCAACCTAGCATCAATGACCCAAGGGCCCCCTCCAGAAATCCACCGTCTCGTTCTTCGCCAGAAAAGGAGACGGCTGCAACTGAACAAACCGACTACCAGGACTGAAGGAGCAGATTATCCTGCGTCGGAGGAGAACATGAAGCTCACCAATCCGACCCCTAGAGTCCAATGCCAAGAGAAACAAATCCTTGGAAAAACAATCTTGAACCGAAGGGGCCACCACAAACTGAAGGAGAGAGAGAGAAAACACCCAGTCCAAGGATCAGGGCAGCTCAGGTGGTGCATAAGCAGGCTGGAGATGAAACAAAGCATGAGAAAGCTTATGGAACGGGGCAGAAGTGACATCCACCCTGAGCACAAGCTGAAGAGCATCACACAATACAAGGCGACAGTATTCAGCATCAAATGATGGTCCTGAAAAAGCCAAGAAAAAAGGACAACAACCTGATCAGAAATAGAAGACAACCTACGAAGAGACAGAAAATGGCAAAAGGAACACCAGGAAACTTCATACTGTTGCCGAGACGAATGACACCATTATACTGTCACCGATGGTGTTCCTCACAGGTGGACACCATCAAAGAAGCCACCTGATCACCATACAAGTGATGATATACCCGTGTCGAAAGACATAAAGAGCGGAGGAGTAGACCGAACCAGTCCGATCTGCAGACAGAGGTGGAGCCACAGAAAACGCACCGGGTTCAGATTGAAAGAGCACCGAAAGAGCAGGACCCAAAGCAAAAGCTAGACCGGGGGGTTACCTTGAGGTTACCTTGAGGTTACCTTGAGGTGCTTCCGGGGCTTAGCGTCCCCGTGGCCCGGTCGTCGACCAGGCCTCCTGGTTGCTGGACTGATCAACCAGGCTGTTGGACGTGGCTGCTCGCAGCCTGATATATGAGTCACAGCCTGGTTGATCAGGTATCCTTTGGAGGTGCTTATCCAGTTCTCTCTTGAACACTGTGAGGGGATTGCCAGTTATGCCCCTTATGTGTAGCGGAAGCGTGTTGAACAGTCTCGGGCCTCTGATGTTGATAGAGTTCTCTCTCAGAGTACCTGTTGCAAAGAGAAACAAACCCTACCCCTACCTGGGGTAGACATACATGTAACCCCACCTCGACCAGTCCTATTGAAAGGCGTCGACTGCGACAGCTCCGCAGTTGGGGAAGAGTGCCACATATATCGAAAGACACCTCGACCACGCTGATGCAAAGAGGTCCACCTCTGGGAGAACCTTTCTGATGTACAACCTCAGAGATCACAGTACCATGTCCACACACACATCACCACCTCCCTATCATTGCTTTCAATACGGCCATTGGAGAATACTACACCAGCTAATAGAGAAGGAATGGTGCCCTATCAAATTTTTTTCGTCCTGCCTATCGCCTGCAGAAGAGAAGCACAACACCTTCAACAGGAACTCCTCACCATTAATGCAGCCATCAAGCATTTCCAATGCTAACTAGAAGAATGGGAATTTCATGTCCTCACTCACCACAAAACACTGACATGCCATGACAGTCAAGAGCAATTCTCACTCCCCACAGGTAGCCTGCAACCTGGGATACATCCAACCTCATCAAGAGTGCCAGCAACACAATATCTGATGTTCTTCTGGTCTGTTTGCCCCACCATAAGTCCTGTCTTGCAATGCCCGGCTCATGTGGCTTACTATGTGATCGCAAGGGCCCAGTGTAGAGACCCGGAACTTCAAGAAATATGGACGTTACTCACAGGGAATTGCTTCATCAACATTCCCTTGGTGGATGCAAACATATTGGCAAGCGACACTTTCCGGAACGGAACTCTGAGGCCCTACATTTTAACTCTGTTTCACTGGAAAATATTTTCAATATTACAATCTCTGGCACACCCAGGGGTGCATGCTACACAGCATCTAACAGAACCTCTCATATGGCTGGGACTCAATGCCAATGCCTGCCACGGCTCACGTGTCTCTCCAACAACCACAGCCGCACCTCATGGTTAGCCTCGTCATGATGCTGTCATACCAAACAACCACCCCTGTGACCATTTACATCAAATAAACATCTAGTATATTTGATGTAAATACCATATACACAATATGGTAATATTGTGTATTTATTGTCCAACCTGTCAGGGTACCTAAAAAGTAAAGAGTTTAGTCAAATTATCTACGGTACACACCAAACACTGCCTCTCACTTCTGCCAGAGCAACACCACACACTATCTCATCATTCTAACCAAACATTCCCTGTTCATCTCCTACATAACAAGAACTGTCTGGTTACAGTCAATAGCTCCAAGATCACTTCCAATTCTTTTTTTTGCACCAATCAGCTGTCTCTTAACTTTTCAATTTGTATTCATCAACCTTTATACCTTTGTGAGGCAATATCATTAATTTATTATTTTCATTCCTGTTCTTATGATCAGGTTCTCAATCCACTATTTACTCTCACTTTCTCCAAGGTGTGTTACTTTGTTTACAAAATCTAGCACTGGGACATCAAATATTAATTCAATAAAAGTACAATTTTCTTTCTCTTCTGTTCTTCATTTACTCCCTAGACATTCCACACAGCCCCAGCAGCTTTCTCTTGTTTTCTTGGATTTGAGAACAAACACACACACACACACCTAACTTGTTCCAACAGTCTACCACAGAGTGGTAGACTGTTGGAACAAGTTAAGTGAGAAGGTGGTGGAGGCCAAGACCGTCAGTAGTTTCAAAGCGTTATATGACAAAGAGTGCTGGGAAGACGGGACACCACGAGCGTAGCTCTCATCCTGTAACTACACTTAGGTAATTACACACACACACTAAATTTCAAAGTTCATCATCCCTAACTCAAATTGGCCACTTTTTTATTATAAAGGGATACAAGGCTATTTGCATTACCAAAGTATGCAATGAGGTCACCACATCCCTATGTGATAATTCTAGAGAAAATATTTATTGGAAGCATCCAATAACTCAAGATGGGTCTTAATGTTCTGGTTTAAAAATCATTCTAACCATGATAGAATCTCTAAGTGAGAAAAAGACTTGCAAGATCCACATATGTCAATAGATTACAAAATGGTATCATGGACTCCCTGTCAGACCTCACACTCCCCAACTACCATCTGCTTGAGCGTTAGAAGGAGACCTTTTACACCAAATACTTCAAACTAAGGAAGGAAGTCATTGGTGGCTACTTAGTATCCCTAACAGTTAGCCATGATAAAGCTAACAGTAAGTGGAAACTAGCGCATATTTTAGATAATGCCTAAAGCATATTTTAGATAACTGCCCGAAACGCTGTGCATATTGGTGGCTTTAGGCATTGTAAGTACAGTACTAGCTCTATCTAGAAATCCAACATTACGTTTGTAACTCATCTTGTGTGTATGTACTTTTACCTGAAAAAACATTTGATTTGATTATCTTGAAAATGTTACTAACACTATGAATCATTTTATATTCAATAGGGAGCAGTAGACAGCAAGCAGCATTGTTTATTAACTCATCCTTGTATTTATAAACAGTAATTTTAAGAAATCAATAACAGCTATCAAAAGATCAAAATAAAAAGATACTAGGAACCTACACATTGTATTGACTGAAGCCAAGATGCTTTGTCCTGGAACGAGAAAAGCAAACAAATTGTGCATATGTTAATAAAGGGTGAAACATTCAAATAGGTTAAAAGCATGCAAAAGACAAACAAATATGGGGCTATAATTATACCAAGTAAGGCTACAACAAAATACAGAGTATTATGCACAGCATTCCATAAATAGCATTAATAGCTTTGTGAATGCAAAGCATCAAATTTGCCACACACAGTTTAATGAAAGTCAGTACAAGATATCTATACAGTACTAAGAACTCTCTTTATATAATACTACACTATGTCGCATCTTATAACATATCTATATTGTCAAGGGAGATAACAAACAGAATATTTTTCTATATTAACACACTGCCCGGCCCGGTGCCAGCCGCCCAGCACACCCCAAGGTGGGCCGAGTGTTTTGCGTCAGTGTGCACCTGCACTAATATGTGTATACTCTCTCTAGTTTTCTCACGTCAATTCTTGCGCTAGGTCGCTCGTTTTGGTATCAAATTGTTCACAATAGAATAATCTAAAGGGATACATGCAAATAAGGTCAAAAAGCCTGGTCACCACACGCAGCAAACCCGAAAATCGGCCGAGCATTACCTGAGAGTGTGCACCCACCCACAATCAAATGTTTATACTCTTTTTTCAGTGTCCTCACCTCAATTTTTGTGCTATGTCGTTGATTTTGGTATCAAATTGTTCGCAATAAACATCTCTAAAGGAAAATAGGCATACAAGGTCAAATGGCCTGGCGAGCTACCCACACTGAACACCGAAATCGGCAGAGCATTACCCGTGAGCATGCACCCGCACTCAAATTTGTATGCTCTTTTCAACGTTCTTACCTCAATTTTGTGCTATGTCGTCCATTTTGGTGTCAAATTATTTGCAATAGAATGCTCTAGAAAGATATATGCATATAAGGTCAAATGGCCCAGCGCCACATGCAGCACACCCTCAGTTAGGTTGAGCTTTTCCCATGAGCGTGCACCACACCACTCGCATTCAAATATTAACTCTTTCCAGTTTTGTCACCAATTTTTTTTGCTACATCATTCATTCTGGTAACAAATTGTTTGCAATCAAAAGGCACACATTTTAAAACTAGTCCCATAATGATTGGGGACATAATGGATTTATAATGGATATTTAAATTTTGGATTCAGTACGCGTCCTTGCCCAGATTGAGTAAGTTCATATACGGACGCATTATGAATTATCAGCCAGGCAAAGTGTTAAGGTTATCTAATTTTCCGATAATTATTTCTTTTTTCTTTTTCTCGTATATTTTTCCTCCTTTTTCCAATGAAAAGTAAAATAGTTCAATATAATCGGTTCTTATATTTGTATACATCTATAATACAGTACACATATCAAAGTACTGTACTGAACGGCCATTCACTATTTTCTGAGCTATTCCACTGATGATTGATCCCTTAGGCAAGTTTATTGAATGTCCCATATGACAGGACCATGATACAATTTTCTAGGCAGGTTGACAACCTGCCTCAGTGCAACGGGGGATCTTGTCAAGCAACTGCAATGGGTCATATTAGTGCTAGGGAGGCAACTAATTGAAGATCAGTCCAGCCCAGACTATAGAAAACTTATTGAAATTACAAAGCCTTTTATATTACCTTTGAGCCCAATTTGGCACAACAGAGCTAATAAATAGCACTCTCACTGAATTGCTAGTTTCCCCACCCATGGCTGCTGAGTGAAGATGAAAGCAGACAGCTTTGGTGCTTGCAACTGAACCCTTAGTGGGAAAAAAAAAATATGTTGAATGTAATGAAACACCATTTTCTGGGTGAGCCCCGGAGGGTTCCTTGAGCTATCGGACTGATATACGCTATATTAGTCTGGGGCATCAGACTATGGTATCAGACTGTGTCGGCAATGAAGTTCTGCCGACCAGGGACCACGAGCCAGAACCTGGCCGCCTCAGAGAGGCACAGGGAGCAATGGTCTATGGAAACCCCCATGTGTTTGTAAGTAATTCCATGTCTGCCATCGACCAGTATTAGGCACCCAGAAAGGTAGGCATAACAAAATAAACTCCACTTGGTAAGAAATTGCAACCAAAGACCGAACAGAGAGACAGAACTCCCCCAAAAATCATAAGAAAACAAGCAAACTTCATTCACCGCTGTCACACCGCTTGCCTGCGCAGCCCTCCCTTCCCCGGCTGGGGGAAAAGCCCTGGTCACCCGCACCGGCTACTCGTATATCAATTTGGAGGCTGAGCATCAAAAACAAAACCGCCAACAGGAGGGAGAGAGGGTGCCAGGGAGCTTCCGAGCTTCACCCAGAAAATGGCGTTTCATTACATTCAACGTTGATTTTCGGTCGGAGCCCCTCTGGCTCCCTGGAGCTACATAACTAAAGACAAGTAAAAGAGGGACTTACCGGGGAGGCGACCACAACACGCACATCAACTCGAAGGCGAGACAACTGGCTGCAACCGCCAACCCAAAGCCACACACGAACGACCAGGACAAGGTACATTTACCAAATAATGGTAAATAACGGAAGGACCTTGTTCGACCTCTAAAATCCCCGTGCCCGAATGTCGACCCACGACACGTTGCCAAACACGGTAGCCAAAACAGCATATATACGAACGTCATGGGCACGAGGACAGACCGCAGGCTGGTTAGACCTAATAACCCTGAGGACGAACTGAGAGATCTGAGTGCTGGCACAGGGAACGAAGGAAATCAGATCAACCCAAAATACGTCCCCGGCCACAGAAGCCAAGGTGCACAGGTAACAGTAAAGCCACAACCGGACACAACACATGATGCACCCCTGGCCTGACCAACAAAGCATCAATGACCAAGGGCCCCTCCGGAAGCCCGCCAACTTCTTGTTTGCCAGAAAAGAAGGAGACGGCTGCAAACGAAAAAACCAGCCATCAGGACCGAAAGAGCAGAAACCCCTGCGCTGGAGGAGAGCATGAAGTTCACGAACCCGACCCCCAGAGGTTAATGCCAACAGATATAGAGCCTTGGAAAAACAATCTTGAATCGAAGGGGCCAGCACAAACTGAGGAGAAGAGAGAAAAAAAAAGAGCACCCGGTCCAAGGACCAGGAAGGCTCAGGCAGCACATGAGCAGGCCGGAGATCAAACAAAGCACGAGGAAGCGTACGGAATGGGACAGAGGTGACATCCACCCACGAACGAAAGCTGAAGCAGCTCTGCCAGCGCCGTATAATAAGAGGCGACAGTATTGGGCATCAAATGATGGTCCTGAAAGAGCCAAGAAAGAAAGAAAGAACAAAACAACCCAAATGGATATAGAAGACAACCTACGAAAAGAGAGGAAATGGCAAAAAGAACGCCAGGAAATTTCATACTGTTGCCAAGACGAAGATTGCAGGTTAGACACCATCAATGAAGCCACCTGATCACCATACAAGTGGTGATTCACCCATGTCAAAACAACCAGACGCGAAGAGCAGAGTAGTAGAACGAACCAGCATGTACAGGACAGGTTCGATCTGCTGAAAGAAGCAGAGCCACGGGTTCGGACACCGAGCAAGCAGCGCCTGAAACCAAGGCAGGGCCGGCTACCTAGAGGCCACAAGGATGACTCTCACATGGTAAGACTCCAAAAGAGCCAGAACCCAAAGCAACAGCTGGACCAGGGGAAAGAGGTATAGGTAAACCCACTTCGACCAGTCCTGCTGAAAGGCATCCACCGCAACAACTCCACAGTCGGGGAAGGGTGCCACATATATCGGGAGATGCCTCGACCACGTCAATGCGAAGGTCCACCTCCAGAAGCCCAAACGTCTGGCAGAGCCAACTGAAGGAGTCTGTGTTGACCGTCCATTCCGTGGACAGGGAAATGAACCATGACAGACTGTCCGCCAGAACACTGAACACTCCCCGGCTGTAAACCGCATGGAGAGCCAAACCCTGAGAATCCAGCAGACAAGTCACTCGAAGTGACCAGCCCCAAAGAGCGAAGGACCGGAGAGTGTGTCTGCAGAGAGCAGTCCGAATGGAGCCGGACTATAGAGCCCGAGTGACCCAAACCCTCCGAAGCGACAGCTAAACTACTGAACTCCCGCACTGTGCTGTGAGCCTGACGGAAGGATGGAGCCTACTGCCCCTGGCCAGCCTGGTGAGCACTGGTCACAAAACCCCAGCCGAAAGACGAGGCATCTGTGAACACATCAAGCAAGGGCTTGGGTAAGCACCAAGGCACTAAACCCCAAAAAGCCCGAAGAGGAAGCAGACGACACAGCAACCGACACAAGGTCGGTTGCTGTGTCGACCTTGCGACACAGGTCGACACAGGAGGTCGGAGGTCGAACTCGGCGGTCGCGAGAGAGGCGGAAGGGACAGCCTCAAAGGAACTGGAACAAACACTGAAGCCAGCAGGGTAAACCAGCACGGTGAAGGTCAGACTTCCCAGCACAACTGGTCAAGCCAATGACGAACGACCCGGAAACCCCCTAGACAGGCCACCATGACCCGGGTAAGATGCGTGAATATGTGAGGTGCCAGATTCAAGCCAAAAGGAAGGCAACAAAAGCGGTAAGCCTTTCACCCCACAACAAAACCTAACCAGTCCCTAAACCCTGGATGAAAAGGGACGTGTCAAAATGAATCCCGGAGGTTCGGAGACACCATTCAAGAACCTGGTTCGAAAAGAAGCTGGACCTGGAAGAGAGTGGTCATCCGAAAGGAGGGGCAAAGAATCCAGGGGTTCAGACGGGACAAGTCCAGAATGAACTGAATATCCGCACAGTCCCATTTCAGTACTGGAAATGGCCAGGAAACCTACCTGAGGCTTCGTTTCGACCACGCCCAAACTGAGCCACTCCTAGATGACCTGATAGAGCAAAGGGGAAGAAGCCTGCCCTGCTAGCCCTGAACTTCCCCAGAGAAGGAGCTGCAACCACAGGCCGGAGGACATGACCCAAAACGCTCACAAATCATGGGACCAGGCGTGAGCAAACAGCGCAAGCCTCCTGCCCAGCTCCCAGTCAACGGGGCAACCCACAAAATGGCCAACGTCCCTTACGAGAAGCCGGCAGACAAGGAAAACAAGCATTGCTCTGACCGGACCACGCTGGCTCCGAAGGATGTGCTGGCTCAGAAACTGGCACCAAAGGTCCACCCTGACTGGAAGAGCCCCGAGCCCTGGCACAACCCTTCCGAGAGGCCCGAGAACAGCCACCCCCGGAGAAGCAACAAATCCGACATAGGACGGAAACTAGCTGAGGCAGCCTGCAGAAACTGTGACAGCAGTCTGCAAACAGCAAAGGACAAAAAGGCAATGGAAGCCTACAAGTCAGGGCCTCAAGCGGATTCCAAGGAGAGAGCAAGCATGGCCTGGCAACACGCAAGGAGAGAGGCAAAGAACAGAGTGGTCATCAAAAAGGAGGGGCAAACATCCTCCCTGAGAATCGATGCAAACAGTGTCAACAACGCGGCCGACACCCTAGCCACTGAGGCCAGCACCCCAGACAAAGGCCTGGCACTCAATGCCTCCACATTCTTCCCAAGCCAGTCCGAGGACAACTTGAGAAGGAAAAAGAGGCGCAAGACCGAGGCTAAATGCCCTCGAATGCGCAAATCCTCAGCCGCCAAAGATGCTCAGAGGGTAGGAACCTGCACATGCAGTTGCACAAGTCCAACATTCTGAGGAAGCACATGGGCAAACAGGCATACATGAAGGCACTCAAAAGAATGGGGTCTGCTGATAGGACCCAGAAGCCTCGGCAGGAAGAGCAGGCTTAAATGCCTCCGTCTCTGACTCGAATTCCGACTTGCCCGAAATGCTAGGTGTACTAGTGGCTTTAGGTATTGTATGTACTAGCTCTATCTATAAATCCAACATTATGTTTGTAACTAATCTTCTATGTATGTAATTTTACCTGAATAAACATCTGATTTGATTTGATTTGAATGGGGCAGCCCCCGAAGCTGCCCGAGTCTCATCATCAACCAAACTCTGCCCTGACTCTGAAACCTTTAGACGTTTGGGAGCCGGGGAAGCCAACCGGGGAAGGACTTGTGGGCGTGGACAACCAGAGTCAAAGCAACCAACGCCCCCAAGTCTGGGTCCCTAAAACCAAAACAAGGCAGCTCTGGGGCATCCGAGATAGCAACCAACTTAGTGCGTTGCAGCAACCTGAACCTAGTATGTAATGTGGAAGCCATTACAATAAAATGGGTATGCTGGAGCACGAGCAAAAAACACGTCTCGCAAGACTCCGGGTCAAAGGCGTCGTTGACCCAACAGGTAGCATGACGGAGATAAAACTGGACAAGGGCACATTACAACCTACAAACTTGCACAAGGCGAGGCGAGACTCAGAAGACACATCCATCGGCCAACCAAACCTCGACAGGGTTTTCCAGGGCATGTAGGGGTTTTGCCTACGGGTGGCCCAGGCAAGGTGCTGCTAAGCTGGTGGAACCCAAATAGAAATAAAGAGGGAGATGAGCTATAAACTGGACCCTGTGACATGCACAAGCACAGGGGCCTAGAGGAGGATCACCAAAATACCATAGGTGGACAAATAATCAAACAAGGCAGACATTCCCCCCCCTCCCCTCCAGGCAAGGACAAAAAATAAAAGAAAAACCCTGCAAAAGTACACCACCACCAGAAGGAACAGGAACATGGCTACCACATAGATAAGTGTGCAATGCAGCACTCTGTGCACCAACCAGCAACTCCACCACTTTCTACCCAAGGTCAAACAAAAGCCATGAAACTCCAGCTGGTCCGAAGGGCAGGGTAAATGCCAAGCAGCAAGAACCCCTACAAAAGTGGAGTCCCAAAGGCTCTATGGAAGGCAACCCTAAAACCTAAGGGAAGTACTTACAGGGCACTTAGGGAAGGTAGCCTTAAGTGCATGCAGCCCCAGTACACTGATGATACTCCTGGCCACCGCACCACAAAGAGCAGAAAACACCACAAAGGCACTAATTCTGCCAAGAAATTGAGGCCAGAGTTGACGACCACCCCCAGAGCGCCCCAGCCTCCGAACTGATTTGAGAGTAACCAGCGCGGGGGTCCGGGGCTCCCAACTCCTGGGGAGGGGGGGGGGATGTCCTCCCCCCTCCCCTTTGCAGACAAGCAGCGTGGCGGCGGTGAATGACGTTTGCTTGTTTTCTTATATTTTTGTGGGAGTTCTGTCTGTCTGGTCTTTGGTTGCAATTTCTTACCAAGTGGGGTTTGTTTTGTTATGCCTACCTATCTATGTTCCTAACCCCAATTGATGGCAGACATGGAATGCTCCCAAATAGATGGGGGTTTCCATTGCTCCCTGTGCCTCTCTGAGGGGGGGGGTCAGGTTCTGGCTTGTGGTCCCCAGTAGGCAGAAATCCAATGACTGATGCCCCTGACTAATAAAGCGTACATCAGTCTGATAGCTCCAGGGATACAGAGAAGCTCCACACAGAAAAAAGTGATTATGAATAGCTACTTTTTTTTTTTTTTTTTTTAGCAAGATACTTTCATGCTTCCACTACCCTTATGAGTTCATGATCTCCCCATGAGTCCATGGATGTCCAGGTGCACAAAAGGCTCAAGGCTTGGAATTTGGCATTAACAAGCATAAAGCACTGCCAACTGTAGGTAGTCAAGGGAACAGAAGAGCTTGGAAAAGCTGTAAGATTTTATGCATGAACTGAGATTTATGCAACTTATGGGCAGGCTTGAGTTTTTCTCCAGCCTCCCCATAGAACCAGTAAGACTAAGCAGGAATGGATGACAAGATCCCTGCTGTACTTGTGCAGAATGCCATCCTACCTTGATTCTCAGGATATTGTCCAATGGGGCATTCAGTGTATCATACCTTATGTAGCAGCCAAGTGTCTTATTCAGATAGATTTTCCCTATTCACTTTCTACTTTTTTCTTCAAAGTAGATTTAAGTGGATAATAGAAATTACAACTCATCTTCTCTTACTTGTCCATACAGTATACAGTACTATCAGGAATTCTCTGAATACATACAAATGATGAGCAAGATTCCCCATTATTAAGAGTTACTTCAGAGCAGATGAGTCAAATAACATGGATGAAGTTATAATGTCCAAACTACACATCAGAAAATGAAGACATGATGTTTCAGTCTGTCCTGGACCATTAACAGTTGTGTAATGGAAGGAGAGACGAAGACATAGACAATATAAGGGAAGAGAGTGAGATGAAAAGTGGAATGAATGAGAGACAAAGGTGAAGAATAAGATGAAGAATAAGGTAAGAATTTTTATTCTTACATTCATCTTATTTTCTTCATCTTTCTCTTTAATTCATCCCCCTCTTTCATCTAAATCTCTTCCCTTATATTCTCTCTCTTCTTCTCTCCTTCCCTTACACGAGTTGATAATGGTCCAAGATGGACCGAAACAACATCGTTTCTTCATTTTCTGATGTACTGTATGGTTTGTACATCCGTCTTTCCAAAGGATTTCTCACCTTACATTCTTTTCCATTTAATTTTCAATCTTGTTTTTATTCTCATTAATACTGTTTAACTACAGTATATCTGTTCTCTCTATTTCTTACTCTATACAGTACTTGTCCTATTCTCTACCCAATTCTTATCAGCTGTATCCCTGGAAATATTTTTTACCTTAAGAAATTTTTAATGGTAAAAATATTAAAGTATTACTACAGAATTTTGAGTGCAAACAGAACCAAAGAATTTTGCTAACATTATAGCTAAACATGCTTAATAAGACTGCAACTACTGGGCAAACGAGACTTTAGGAAATGTGCAGTGCTGAAAATGTTCAGATAAGGTTCTATCTGAATAACCAGTTTTAGATGAACAAAATATATATTATACAAAAAATTCAAGAGAAATCTGTATTTGTTCTTTAATGTCACATGGACTGAAACAATTATTATTTCTCATCTTGTTAAAATATCTTTCACAATGACTTACAGTACACAATAAAAATGGCTTGGTGTTGATAAAACAAAAACAATTAAAATGAAATACTCATCCAGACTTAAGGAAAACTTGTCTTCCATATGAAAGTAGCTTTGAACTTGAAAACCTGGGCCTTATCTTCATGGGAACAGCTTGAGGGAAGAAGAGAGGGGAGACAAAATAGAAGAGAAGGGAAGGAGTAAAGGAAGATAAGCAAAAATATAAACAATTAAACAAAAAAAGGATGAAGAAATTCAGAAAGTGAAATAAGCATCTAAATATGCACAGATTATCACCATCTATCTTGATATAACAGTAACTAGTTTCTTTGTCATTATCTTGGATGCCTAAACCCCTTTACGATTCCCACTCTTCTTTCCTAGAGGGGCTGGCATTCGGTAATCTTCTCCCAATACTTCAGCTGCTTGGCACAAAATGTAGCATGCATACATCTGCAAATGACTTCTAGCATTATTACTCAACCCCTGAAATCAAACTATGTATTGAATGGTTCAATTATCCCAACTTTTAAAACGAGACTCCTGGGTGATACTAAGGACCACTAGCATATCTGGTTAGTGTGGTTGGTTTCCAACCAATTGGTCTTCAGTCCATCCTAGACCAATTCCCAACATGGCAAGAGAATTTGGACATGCTTCCTTCCACATGATGCCTCTGTTCACCTATCAAGAAATAAGTAACTGGCAGTTGACCAATTGTTCTGGATCACTTCCTGAAAAGGTCAGGAGTTGGTCTTGGGGAATTGCAATAGGCCTAAAAGGCTTCCTGTTACTGACAATTTGTCATCATGTATTATCATCATGGCACTATTTGTCATCATATGTACTTTATACTTTATTTCAATTTCAATTAGGATAACACATTGAAACTTAACCTCACATACTGCACTCACCTGTTATAGCCAACATCTCCACAGTGCACAAGAAAAAGTTTAAAATTCTTCCTAATATTGTTAACATGTATTCCCTGATCATTGGAAAAATAATAATATAAATTGTATGCGACTTACTTTGCCATGAAGCCTGTAAGTCTCACAATGACATGATTCACAATCATTCATTGAGCAATCACAGTGGGCCAGGCATGAGGTGTGAGCTGCCATGGAGATATTTTTACATATTTATTCCAGTCTCTCTTATTTCCTTTTTTTTCTCTATATCTATACATACACACACACACTTTTTTTTTTTTTGCAGTATAATTATTCAATAGTATCATTTTGCAAATTATGTACCGTGTGGAACATTTGAATGCTCATATATATTCATGTCACAAAGGTGCACATTATATTATTTGCTTAGAACAACAAAACATACCATTTTCCTGTTATTACACTACAGTATATATACACATTATATATAAATTTATATAAACTGTCTACATTTTATGCACCACAGCAAACTAATAAGCAGTTCTGGTGGGTGTGGTAATGAAATCCAAGTACAGAATGGTGCCACACTCACTACTATCAGACAACACCAGCAGACGATGCAACTTGATGTGGCAAAATTCCTCACAATAAAATATGCACATCACTAACTCTAACCACACACTGCAATTATCATCATCAGATTCCTGATGATGATAAATCATGAATATGAATAATTTTCCACAAGTTATAGTTTTCCATTTTATTTTCTAAAGGAAAATGAGGTTATGTTTCATGAGCCGAAGCTGCATGAAACTGTAACCGTGTTGTGACTGCCTGCCTTGCACTGTGATCATGATAATCATCATGGTGTTTACTGATATCTGAACCTTGTACATAGTCTTTAAACAGTCAAGATCTTCTGTGACACTGTCATCACAAAATAATCGCAGTTATTTACTTCATCATAATTTAGTGATCCTGTGAGCACAAGCTGTACAGAAGTGCTGCGAGTTGCTGCAGCACGTACTGTATTACTTTACCCACAAATGCCCTTCCAATAATGAGGGCCTCACACCTAGGAGGGGTGCCCACGATTTGTCTCCAAGATGGTATTTGGTTATTGTAGGCCTGAGAAAGCAAATGAGCCCTGTGTATCTGCAGGATTTTCAAATCTTCTGCTGTATTTTAAATCATCCCTGTTTGACTTGCATAGTGTGGTCAGATATACTAGTACTGTGATTGTTCCCATTTGATATGTGCAGCTGAAGGGTTAAACTTGTAATAAGAGAAAAACAGTTGATCAAAGCTACTTTAATGGAGAATTAATATAATCCATGATCAAATTAATATAACAGGGCAATGTACTGGTTATTCTTTACTTTGTTAAAGAAACTGGACAGACTATATAAAGCCATTCAAGTAAATATAAAAATTATTCTATTTCAACTACATGTGCATCTCAAAAACAAAAATTTCTTAAAAATCCAAGATATAAATTATTGCATGCAAGGGGGAAAAAAGGCTTCATGGTTTAAACACAAAAATAAACAATTTTGAGTCTAGGAAGTATACAGTATTAGCAAAAACTACATCTTGAAATCAAAATAAAACATTTAGTAATGCAAATCAAGCAACCTATTTTTCATTACTTATTCTGCAGTTAAAAGAAATATAACACTGTACATCACAAGGATAACTAGAAACTTTTCTGGTCAAAACTGGGCAAAAAACTAGACTTAATAGTAGTTCAGAGCAAAGACTGTGCTCATTTAATAAGTACTTACCTGCTCTCGTACTTCTGAACAAGAGCCAAACGCCCATAATTCCAGGCTTTTTTACGTAGTACAGTGAACAAGCTCAGGAGCAGCTGGAGAGAAGGAAATAAACTTACTTTACTTTTAACCCCTTGAAAAGATATTGGCAATATAATAATGGCAATCTGGAATAATTCTGGAAGCTACTAACTCCTGCATTTATAAGCAACTAATGTTAAGATGTAGCCTACGTTGGCAGACACCAAAATCAGTCATCCTAGTTAAGGCCAAGGATGACACATCAAGATTATATATAGGATTTTATCTTTATCACTATCACTGTATTTGCTTGTGTATACTGTATACAGTACAATACGGCAAAAGATTTGTGATCTACCTAGGTGAAGTCTTTGATTTGACTTAATATTTTTTGATAATTCAATAATTTTTTGGGGGCAGCTATATTTCTTGAGAGACAACTGTTTTTAATTAATTTTTGTTGGGGGACAGGAAACCAAAGTGTATGTATTATATCAAGGCTTATTATATTAGGCTTATATCAAGGTCCCTCCCCCCCCCCTCCTAAAGGTCAAACTATTGATTCTCCCCAGGATGAAACCCCCACAACTAACCGACTAAATCCTGGGGTAACTAATTATTGACAGGTAAAAAGGCCATCAGGTGATAGAAAACATGCCCAACCATTTCTGTCCTGCTGGGATTTGAACCCAGGATTCATGATTGAGAGTTTAGAACAAACCCAAATGTACTACCAAGATCTTCTGAACAATATAGCAATAAATGTGGCTTGTGTGGAAGTCTGACAACCTGCAGTGAATGCAGCTGACCTGCAGATCATTCAATAATTTGCACTAAACTTGTCTAACAGTGAAATTCATTTGTGAACTTCAAGACTTGGCAGGCAAGGGCTGACCTATGTGCTGCTGAATCTGCATTCTTTAGTACCACAGACTGAAGGTTGTCTTCTAGTACATTATTTATTTTAAGACAAAATATGAATTAGAAAATTCTGAAACTTTGGAATAATATTTTATCTTTAAGATACTGTACTTACTATCCAGCCCAAGAAATTGATTAATAAATTTTCAGGAATTCCTTCATATCCTCCGTATATCAAATGAGTTTTGTTGTGGATGACATACTGATTACAGCTTTGTTTATCAGGTTTGTCCTGAAGGATGGAGTAATCGTCAAGATCTAATGGTGGAGTAGGTGGATACACAGTTGGGAAGGTTATTGGTGTATTGTCCATCTGAAAAAAAAATTCTAGTGATATATCCACCCAATAAATTTATAATTACAGTACTGTACTAAAACTATGAATACAAACTCGTACAATAAATGCATACAAGTACTGTATATACATAAACACATACACACACAAGCACTATACTTTCCACCTTCAGAATCAATTATAAATTCATAGATGGTAAAATACTAAAGAAATGTTCACAAGCCTGTGCTACCATAGCCTGTGCTACTTGGAACGTTTGTTCCGAGTAGCTGAACCTAAAACAACTACAACTACTCAACAGGGGCGAGGGGAAGAGGCCCATCCCAAAAGCCCTGGGCTCCAGGAGGGTGGAGGTACTGACCAACTCCACTAAATGCTCCAAGAACCTGAAAAGCCCATAAATTTCAGGTATAGGAGTTGGCCAACCCGGCAAGCTACCCTACCCCCCACCGCCCCATCAAAGGTGCAGACCATGAAAGGGCTGGTGCAGACCATGAAAGGGCTGGTGCAGACCATGAAAGGGCTGGTGCAGACCATGAATGGGCTGGTGCAGACCATGAATGGGCTGGTGCAGACCATGAATGGGCTGGTGCAGACCATGAATGGGCTGGTGCAGACCATGAATGGGCTGGTGCAGACCATGAATGGGCTGGTGCAAACCACAAACTGTGGTGTCTTTCTGCAATGCACAAGAATGTCACTAGTGAGTGGAAGAACCAACAGCAGAAGGCATATATGACCCCAGAATCCAACTCCAATAAGGACCTACCTCAACCAGCAGCAGGCAAACCCTAGCCCTACTTGTCTACCTACCTGTTGATCTCGGGGGTTAATGACCCCCACGGTCATTAACCTCTTGGTTGTTGGTCTGATCCACCAGGCTGTTTGATGCAGCTGCTCACAGCCTGACATAGTCACAACTCAGTTAATCAGGTATCCTTTGAATGCGCTTGTAAAGTTCTCTTTTGAACACTGCAAAAGGGCAGCCAATTATGTTTTGTATGTGTGGGGGAAGTGTTGAAAAGTCTTGGGCTTTTGATGTCGATCAAGTTCTCTCTCAGCATGCCTATTGCACCTCCTCTTCTCTTCAACTCAAAGCAAGTAAGGACCCCAATCACCTCAAAACAAGGAAGGAACTCCAAAATAGGGAGGCAGACAAAGGGCAAAGGACCAAGCTGAATCGAATGACCAAGCTAACAAAGTTTGCAGTTCTGCACATGCAGAAGGCATTGTCATAGCAGTAAAGCGTCATCCCCAGAACAGTGTATACAGCAAAGCAAATACATGTTTAAAGAGTATATTCAGTGCTGGAAAATATATAGAAACAAGCATTTGCCTTGATCTTTTCTAGGTATATTTTAAAAAGACATAGTTTTGGGCGTTACGACTTCCTTACATGAATGTTTGTTCATCAAGGCACTCCTGAGTTACATGAGTGAATGAGACCTACTGTACAATACAGAATTAAAGAAATTGCATTAATAAAAAATTACCTTCTAGGTAAATTTTTCCCAGTGCTGTACATTTAATCATATGGTAACTGGCACAGACATCTGCTTGTACATCTGAAAGTAGAGAGCCTTTTAAGAAAATTAGCAGTGAAAACTTTAGGTTTGTAGCAGCTACATTAAAAATTCTATAGTAGGTACTTACACTTCTGCAGGAATGCCAGGTACTACAAATGACATTTCTCAGGAATTCCTACAACAAATGATGCCTGCACATTTCCAGGAATCACTCAGTCAATCAAGCACCAACCAATCAATGAGAAGCATTGGTCCAATCTGAGTCAGGTGGACAAGAATATAAAACCATGTGTACGTAAATTTTATATGAATGTAAATCTTATATGTATGTAAATTTCATATACAGTATATGTAAATTTTATTCGCGTCCTGCGACTCAAACATGTGAGCTTTATCATTTGTGGCTCACAGTAAGCAAGTTTGGCCACCCTTATTATATATATTTAAACTTCTGTAACTTTATTAGCTTAGTTCAATAGCTCATTACTTTAACCTTTCCATGAAACAATGAGCAAGTTATCCATAATATATGGATATAAGAGACAAAACACGCAGGTCTGTGTTTGGGAGGCGGTAGAGTTTTAACACGAATTGACTGGGCAGGTCTACCATTCGGTCTATCAAGGCAGACCAAATACAGGTTGGCTTTACTGTACCTGGACAGGCTGTATGTGGGTTGGCTGTACCTGGGCAGGCTGTATGTGGGTTGGCTGTACCTGGGCAGGCTGTATGTGGGTTGGCTGTACCTGGGCAGGCTGTATGTGGGTTGGCTGTACCTGGGCAGGCTGTATGTGGGTTGGCTGTACCTGGGCAGGCTGTATGTGGGTTGGCTGTACCTGGGCAGGCTGTATGTGGGTTGGCTGTACCTGGGCAGGCTGTATGTGGGTTGGCTGTACCTGGGCAGGCTGTATGTGGGTTGGCTGTACCTGGGCAGGCTGTATGTGGGTTGGCTGTACCTGGGCAGGCTGTATGTGGGTTGGCTGTACCTGGGCAGGTCAAATGCAGGATGGCTGTACTATAGCAGGCATATGCGGGTTAGCCACATGCAGGTTAGCCGTACCGAGGCAGGCTGTACTCAGATTGGCCATGCAGAGGTAGGCCATATGCTGGATAATCATACAGAGGTAGGCCGTATGCAGGCTAGCCATACCGAGGTAGACCGTATTGAAGTAAGCCATATGCACTGTAAGTAGGCCGTACACCTGAGGGCGTTCATCAGTCCCTGTCTCAAAGGCCCTCGCCCAGCTCTGCTGTTCTTGCACTCAAGCACACAGTACAGCACATGTGAGGTCCTCGGGTACCCCCGCAATAGGAGCCTCCCCCTGCAAGAGGGCCTTGAGAGTGACAGAATGAAAGATAAGTCAATACCAGAGCCAATACATGCCCTGACCCAACCAGACATAATACACTCCAATACCCGGGCCGTGAGAAGCAATCCTGGCGTCGTGAGACAATACTACGAGCCATGAGAGGCATTAGGAAAGGTGAGAGGGGAATGGTAGAGCCCAGTGAGGCGATACATACCCTCACCTGCTGCAGGAGTCCTCCACACACACACACTGACACCCAGACAGCTGATTCACCTGTCAGTGGCGTTCCAATAATGTTGGTGGCTGCTGCTGCTGCTGCTGCTAGCGGCGACGGGATGTTATTTATTCCCAATTACGCAGCTACAGTGGGTGTGTGTGGAGGTTTATAAGGTGAGAAGTTACCTCCAGGAGAGTGTGAGGAGCCTTGGTGGCAGGGCCACACACGGTATTAACACCAAGCTCAAGACATTCGTCCTTCACCATCAAGCCACAAGTCATGTGATACAACATCAATCAGATTAGTATCAAGAATTCATCTGCAAAAAGAAATAATCTTTCATTCGATAAAATATCATTGCAGGAAAAAATATAATATTCATAATGTATTTAAATTTCAAGTTTAAGATAGATAAAATGGTTATCATATGTAGAGCGCCCATGGTGAGGGGGAGTATAGGGAGGAGTGCGAGAAAGTTGATGACATAACGGTTCAATCTCCGGCTCCTCTGCTCCCAGCCTCATCCTCCTCACTTTATGCTCAGTATTTAAAATATTAATGAGTTTTCCATGTATAAATTATCCAGCGTTTAAGCTGCTAGAAAGAGGGTGAAAAAGAGAGAGAGAGAGAGAGAGAGAGAGAGAGAGAGAGAGAGAGAGAGAGAGAGAGAGAGAGATCGACAGACAGACAGACAGACAGACAGACAGACAGACAGACAGACAGACAGACAGACAGACAGACAGACAGACAGAGAGACAGACAGACAGACAGACAGACAGACAGACAGACAGACAGACAGACAAACGGAGACCCGGGCACCCCCGGATACACCTATAATTTTTCAGTCAACGACTTTGCTGCATTATTGACTGAATAATTAGAAAAAATGGCAATAGAAGGGAAAAATAATATATATTAAAAATAAGAGGATGGCAGCAGGAAGTGTAGGAGTGGATGTGCAGTGTGGGTTCACCCTCAGGAATACCTGAGGACCGGCCGGACGACGCCCTCCACTCCTATGCCCTCACGCGGTCACGTTACCCCTGCCAACACCGGCCACACTAACACCGGCCACACCAACACCGGCCACACCAACACCGGCCACACCAACACCGGCCACACCAACACCGGCCACACCAACACCGGCCACACCAACACCGGACACACCAACACCGGCCACACCAACACCGGACACACCAACACCGGCCACACCAACACCGGACACACCAACACCGGCCACACCAACACCGGACACACCAACACCGGCCACACCAACACCGGCCACACCAACACCGGCCACACCAACACCGGCCACACCAACACCGGACACACCAACACCGGCCACACCAACACCGGACACACCAACACCGGCCACACCAACACCGGACACACCAACACCGGCCACACCAACACCGGACACACCAACACCGGCCACACCAACACCGGACACACCAACACCGGCCACACCAACACCGGCCACACCAACACCGGACACACCAACACCGGCCACACCAACACCAGACTAACCAAATTATAATGAATGATAAAAGGGCTGCAAATACTCCGAATGAATACTCTACATCAGTTTTCACACTAGAAAGATTAGATAACATCCTATCACCCACGCAAATATTTGAAGGAGGCGAAGAGAAGGAATTAAGAGATATACCCATAACATGCGACATAATCAGGAATTGCATTGGCAAACTAAAAGACTCAAAAGCCCCAGGTGTGGATGGAATCCAATCCAAAGTCATAAAGCAACTGGCAGAAGAACTATACCGACCACTGAAACTACTTTTCACAAAATCTCTGGACCCATGGATAGTTCCCCTAGATTGGAAATATGTAAATGTTACCCCATTAAAAAAAACGTAGAAAGAGCTCAGCAGAGAACTACCATCCAATCAGCTTGACATCACACATCTGCCGGTTCATGGAGAGAATCCTAAGGAAGGAAATTACTGATCATCTTTCAGTGAACAATCTTGTAACATCGACGCAACATTGATTTGTTAAAAATAGGTCCTGCCTTATAAACCTGCTCACTTTTTTGGGAACTGTAACCAGCTACTCAGATAAACGACTTCCGATTGATGTAGTATACATGGATTTTGCTAAAACCTTTGATAAGGTACCACTTGAAAGACTGGCAAGGAAATTACAGGCACATGAAATAATTGATAAAATACTAGAATAGATAAAACGATGGCTGAAACAAAGAAATCAAAGGGTCGTGCTAAATGGGAATGAATCTGAATCGAGAAATGTGGTAAGTGGGGATACCACAGGGGTCCATTTTGGGCCCATCCTTTTTAGTCATATACATTAATGGCATAGATGAAAATATTACAAACCACATCATTAAATCTGCAGATGACACAAATATTTATGGTAAAGTGGGAAATGAAAATGGTATTGAAGCCTTACAAAGTAATCTACATAAACTTCACAAATGGTCTGAAGTCTGGCAAATACTTGTTAATATCGACAAATGCAAGACCTTACATGTGGGACAGAGCAACCCCCGGCACAAGTACCAAATTAATAGCATTACATTGCAACAGACTGATGAAGAAAAGGACCTTAGTGCTACAATTCACCACGCGATGAACGTTGCACAACAGGTGGGGGCAGCAGTAAAAAAAGCTAACTAAACCCTTTGAATAATCAAACGTACATTTAACTTTAAAAAAAAAAGAAGGAAGTGATTCAACTGTATAAATCTCTGGTGCGCCCCCATTTGTATTACTATATCCAGGCATGGGAGACCTCATCTTCAGAAGGACATAGATGCTCTGGAGAAGGTGCAACACCGGGCAACAAAAATCATTTCAGAGATAAGTCAACTCTCGTACCAGGAACAGTTGAGGGCCACAGGGCTAACAACACTGCAAACCAGGCATGACAGAGCAGATCTCACTGAAATTTTAAAATACTGAACAATTTGGAGGATGTTGATCCGGACAATTTCTTTAAAAGATCAGATGTAACACGAACAAGGAGCAACAGTTTCAAGCTCAACAAGCTACAATGTAGGTCTGAGAAGAGGAGATGCTTTTCACCCGCAGGGTTATAAACCCATGGAATCGCCTATCTGCCGAAGCCGTAAATGCCAAAACTCTGTAACCTTTAAAGTACAACTGGAAAAAAGCATAAGGACAAGTGGGTGGGGGGGACCTTTGACAAGCCGCCGGTTTCCTGTCCTCGTCGAGGCCACTATAAGAGCCTTAGTGGCCATCAGGTAAATTCAGGTCAAATTCCCCCTCCTTCCTCTTCCCCCATTTTCTGCCCCCCCCCCTTCCTTCACCTCATATTCCCTTTTCTCTCCCCCTATTTTTCCCCCTTCTCCTAACCCCTCCCCTCTCTCCCTACCCTCCTCTTCCCTCTATTTATTTATTTATTTATTTATTTATTTATTTATTTATTTATTTATTTATATACAAGAAGATACATTGGGTTTGTGAGAATACATAGCATAGTTTACAAAACCCTGTTCTTAAACGCATAGCATAATTCACAAAACCCTGTTCTTAAACGCAAATCCTGCTCTGAAACTCTCCCTAGACAGATGTAATAGGACCCATTATCACCACACCAGAAATAAATATCTCTTTGATATCCCCAGAGTCAAACTTAATCTGTGTAAACACTCTATGCAAATAAAGGGACCCAGTCTATGGAACACACTCCCTAATGAATTGAAAAGCTGTCCAATTTTTGCGTCATTCACAAACAAAACTAAAAAGTACCTAATTTCATCTTCATAGTTTTTACCTTGTTGCTTTAAAATTGCACTGTATCTATTGCTACCCAATCTCCCAATCTTTATGTACCCAATGCGAACATCTTTACCATTGTGATCATTGCTGTCTTCTTATATGTGCTATCAATCTGCTATACGGTGTCTGTTAATCTTGTAAATTACCAATCAAGCTGTCAATGTAATCAATCAGAGCTTTAATATACCAAAGTGCTTTAATATACTTACTATTCTCTCTCATCTCATTTTTTTCTTGCAACGTATCTGTTTTTTTTTTTTTTTTTTTTTGAGATATATACAAGAGTTGTTACATTCTTGTACAGCCACTAGTACGCGTAGCGTTTCGGGCAGGTCCCTGGAATACGATCCCCGCCGCGAAGAATCGTTGTTACAACCAAGTACCCATTTTACTGTTGAGTTAAACACAGGCTACAGTTAAGGATTTGCGCCCAGTAAATCCTCCCCGGCCAGGATACGAACCTATGACAAAGCGCTCGCGGAACGCCAGGCGAGTGTCTTACCACTACACCACGGGGACTGGTTATCATTTTATTAATTCTGCTAGAATTTACCTACTTAAAATTATCTGTTAGATTAAGGACCTGCCCGAAACGCTGCGCGTACTAGTGGCTTTACAAGATTGTAAATACTATGCTTTATTTATTTATTTATATATATATACAAGAAGGTACATTGGGTTTGTGAGAATACATTGGAAAGTACAGTATTTACATTCTTGTAAAGCCACTAGTACGCGCAGCGTTTCGGGCAGGTCATTAATCTAGCAGATAATTTTAAGTAGGTAATTTCTATCAGAATTGATAAATGATAAAGATACATTGCAAGAGAAAAATGAGATGAGAGTGCTATGTATTCTCTCTAACCCAATGTACCTTCTTGTATATAAATAAATAAAATAAAATAAAATAAAAAATAGTATTTACAATCTTGTAAAGTCACTATCTATCTAATCTATCCTCTACTATCTAATCTCAAACAGACAGAAATTTTCATTTATTTGTAGGGAAAAGGTACCAGGGCTGCAACCGGGTCTCTTTCCCCTTCTTTTCACCGATTTCTCTTTTTCACCCACTTCTCATTTTCCCCATTACCCCCCCCCCTTCCCTCGTCCCCATTACCTTGGTACCCACTTCGTCTCCCCTCTTCTCCTTCTCTCAGAAAATGTATTATTAACCTCAAGGTAAGGTAAGGTTACGAAGCACTGAAATAACTGTATAGGTCTCTGTTTTTCTTTTCATCTCTTTTCCTTTTTTCTATTTTCTTTTCTTTTTATCCTTTTATATTATTTTATTTTTATTTTATTTCTTTCACCTTCTCCTCGTCCCTTCCCTCGTCCTCCCTATCTTACACGCCCTTCTATCAAAAGTATTATTATTAACGAGAACTTGAACAACTGTTCAATTACATTATTGAAATATATCTCGGAAATTATATTATTACTACCCTTAAAAAATCCACAGGAATCGCACTTGACTCCACAAAAATCGCCTGGGGGTGTCTATTATTGCTAATATTTCTTAAGGCATTTAACTTAGACCTACCCAACCAGCCTATGTTTGTCCCATACTTCAAACCATTCCCCCCTTGCAAATTTGGGGTGAAGCTAGCCCCAAGCGTCTGGAATCCAGCATTGGACAAACAGACAGATAGACAGACATTCTTATAAGTATAGATATATATTGTTTATTGTCAATCGCGGAGTGAAGGGATAGGTAGTGTGTGGAGCGCGGGCAGGGCGTGGCCCTCCAGTGGCGGTGTAACTAGAGACCAGCACCGTCACCAGACCTCATGTACCCACCTAGACGTGCTTCAAGGACGAGCTTCAGGCTATGGATCCCACCTTCCAATTACTGTTGGAAAATCTTCAACCCCTTCCAAGACTACTAGCAGCGTTTCAAAGAGCTACATGCAGAGAAACAATTAAAGCAAAACCTTCGAGGTTCAAATAAAAGTGTATTAGAAATATGTGTAGAATAATAACCCCCACATTGTTTGAGTTAGGAAAACACTAATTGTTAAATATTGATACTGTTCTTAAAAGATTCCCCCATTTTGCACCCGCAAGATAACGTAAGCTTTTAAGGGTTGACAGATGTTAATCTTCTTGTTTGAGGAGCTGTTCACTTGAGATAGTTAATTAATTAAGCAAGTCCCAGCTGTGTTTGGGTACAAGTGACAGGATGAACAACCCAGCGGGTTTTCTTCCTATTGGGGAGTGTTGTACATGCTGCTATGGTGGTGTGTCCACTCACAGGATGAGTGGCGCTGCCCAATAAACTCGCCCCTCGAGACAAAATTAAAAATAATATGTTCACTTTGTTAATAGAATTTTACAGTAGGCATGTAGGCGCTCAATTCATGCAATCATCACTCATTCACTCAGACAGTTCCACAGGTCGACTTGCTGCTGATAACTTTCACGCTACACGTCTCATGCAGCGCTATATATACTGGCCACATGGTTGTAACCTGCCCTTCTGCACCTGGACTGTGTGAGGTGTTTCACTGGCATGATAGTGGGTGACGGCTGACGTCATTGGCAGTCCCCGTGACGTAGTAATAAGACACTCGCCCGGCGTTTCGCAAGCGCTTTGGCCTGGGTTCGTATCCTGGCCAGGAAGGATTTACTGGGCGCCAATCCTTAACTGTAGCCTCTGTTTACCCAACACTAAAATGGGTACCTTGTTAAACGATTTGGCGGGTCGTATTCCGGGGAATATTAGGATTAAGGACTTGCCCGAAACGCTATGCGTGCTAGTGGCTGTACAAAAATGTAAGAACTCTTGTATATATAAATCAATGTATATATAAAAAAGTAACAATTGGCGACAGCGGGTGGAAATCGGTGGTAAAGTACACGCAGCGAATTTTAAAACGCGGCTTATGGGCGGATGATCAATTGATAAACATGACTTTTCCTGTTCACGTAAAGCATGAGCAACGTCCTTTACCCATAGTTGATGTAAAATAATTGATTTAAATAAGGACCTGCATCTCTCTATTGGCCTCGATGGGAACAGGAAGCTATATACATATTAAGATATAGTGATCACATGAAGGGATAAGCCTCGCCCCTTTCCGGATTTGACCTATCATGATCTCTTCGGATGTTAGCAAAACATCAGAAGAGTTTTTAACCCGATCCCACACAATGCTGTTACCTTGGGTGGGATCTACCATGTGTTGTTTAAGAAAGAAGTCCTGAACTGTTGGTAGAGAAATTGTTCCCTTTCCAGTTATAATGTTAGGTACACTTAATTCATTATCTCGTGGGGAAAATCCCCTATTATAAACGCATTGATAAATGCATTTATCATATTATAAGATCTGTAACTTTGATGTCGGTGTCTGCCCTGTAGCATACTCCCATTGTCAATTTGCTACCATTTTGAGCTAGTGCATTGCACCATTCAAATTCCAATGGTTGTAATTCCTAATTTCTGGTTGTAAAGTCATCATTTATTTATAGAATCATACCACCTGTTCTCGTTGTTCTGTCTTTCTGAATGTTGGATGGTATGGAAGAAACATTTATTTATTTATTTATTTATTTATTTATTTATTTATACAAGAAGGTACATTGGGATTGTAATAGTACATAACATTGGTGTTTTTACATACTTTTTACATGTTAGATATTAAGTCACTGCACATTCTCTCATGTGTATTATACATCTTCTATCTTCTTGAGGTTATCTTGAGAAGATTTCGGGGCTTTAGTGTCCCCGCGGCCCGGTCCACGACCAGGCCTCCACCCCCAGGAAGCAGCCTGTGACAGCTGTCTAACTCCCAGGTACCTATTTACTGCTAGGTAACAGGGGCATCGGGGTGAAAGAAACATTTTGCCCATTTGTCTCCGCCTCCACCGGGGATCGAACCCGGAACCTTAGGATTACGAGTCTGAAGCACTGTCCACCCAGCTATCAGGCGCCCTATTATTTACATATATAAAACGCTGAACTGTAATGCCAATCCTGACCTCAAAAGCTTCATTAAAGGTTGTAACAGATCCCATGAGCACCACACCAGAAATAAATTCAGTTTTGATATTCCAAGAGTACTACTTAATCAAACTAGAAATGCTCTACAAATCAAGGGACCCAGATTGTGGAATGACCTTCCCAACCATGTTAAAGACTGTACCTCTCTCAACCAGTTTAAGATAAAAAAACGAAGCACTACCTAATAAATTCCCTGTAACCTACCTTACCCCCCTATTGTCAACCCATGTCTGTTGTCTTAATCAACGCTGTTTGTCGACCTAAATGTATTTGTGCTGCGTTTTCAGCCATGTTTCCCCCTTTTTTATCTTTATTTTTATTTGTTCTCAACACATTTTATTCTTTATACTCAATTAGTATTAAGTTTTAGTCATTAATGTTTTTCCTGCCCGAAACGCTTTGCGTAATAGTGGCTTTAGGCATGGTATGTACTAGCTCTATCTATTAATCGATCAAATTATGTAAAATCTCTTGTATATATGTACCTTACCTGAATAAACATTTTACCTGAAACTTGCAAAGCCACTATAACACACATAGCGTTTCGGCCCTTAATCTAACAAATAATTATTGATAGGTACATTGTAGCAAAATTTTAAAGAATATTAATAAGTACATTGTAGCAAAATTTGAAGATTACTAATAGGTACATTGTAGGAAAATTTGCATTCAATATAATAACCACGATATATATATATATATGTCGTACCTAGTAGCCAGAACGCACTTGTCAGCCTACTATGCAAGGCCAAATTTGCCTAATAAGCCAAGTTTTCCTGAATTAATATATTTTCTCAATTTTTTTTCTTATGAAAAGATAAAGCTACCCATTTCATTATGTATGAGGTCAATTTTTTTTATTGTAGTTAAAATTAACGTAGATATATGACCGAACCTAACCAACCCTACCTAACCTAACCTAACCTATCTTTATAGGTTAGGTTAGGTTAGGTAGCCAAAAAAGTTAGGTTAGGTTAGGTTAGGTAGGTTAGGTCGTCGAAAAACAATTAATTCATGAAAACTTGGCTTATTTGGCAAATCGGGCCTTGCATAGTAGGCTGAGAAGTGAGTTCTGGCTACTAGGTACGACATATATATATATATATATATATATATATATATATATATATATATATATATATATATATATATATATATACATATATATATATATATATATATATATATATATATGTGTGTGTAACTGAAAACTCACACCCCAGAAGTGACTCAAACCCATACTGCCAGGAGCAACGCAACTGGTATGTACAGGGACGCCTTAATCCGCTTGACCATCACGATCGGACAAAAGGAAGTGATAGCCGAGGCTATTTGAACCACTCCCCCGCCGGCACTCGGATGGTAATCTTGGGCATAGCATTTTATCAAATCACCTCATTCTTTGGGGCAACACGTGAGGAACACAAATGCAAACAAGCCTGAATGGTCCCCAGGACTATATGCGACTGAAAACTCACACCCCAGAAGTGACTCGAACCCATACTGCCAGGAGCAACGCAACTGGTATGTACAGGGACGCCTTAATCCGCTTGACCATCACGACCGGACAAAAGGAAGTGATAGCCGAGGCTATTTGAACCACTCCCCCGCCGCCACTCGGATGGTAATTTTGGGCATAGCATTTTATCAAATCACCTCATTCTTTGGGGCAACACGTGAGGAACACAAATGCAAACAAGCCTGAATGGTCCCCAGGACTATATGCGACTGAAAACTCACACCCCAGAAGTGACTCGAACCCATACTGCCAGGAGCAACGCAACTGGTATGTACAGGGACGCCTTAATCCGCTTGACCATCACGACCGGACAAAAGGAAGTGATAGCCGAGGCTATTTGAACCACTCCACTATATATATATATATATATATATATATATATATATATATATATATATATATATATATATATATATATATATATATATATATATATATATATATATATTGGTAGCAGTCTTTCCTGTAGACATATATTATTAAATATGACCGAAAAAGTAAGATTAATAATTCTAACACGAATTTTCTCGATCTTTCTTACGTTCCTTTTCACTGTTGATGGTAATTCAAAGATCAATTCTCCAAAATTCATTTTTATTTCTAGTCTGACGCGACACTTGAGCGCATTTCGTAAAACTTATTACATTTTCAAAGACTTTAATTTACAAGCACACAACTGAAACTGAATAGAGCTTACACATCTTCGATTTTATATCTACATTTGGGTGAGGTGAAAACAAACTTTCAACAATGGGTATTGAATGGGTATTAAATTCAAACACAAGACAGAACACGAAACAATGGGTATTGAATGGAAGTAATTGTAGAAAGCCTATTGGTCCATATTTCTTGATGCTTCTATATTGCAGCGGAGTCTTGAAGTGGGTAGAATATAGTTGTGCATTAATTGGCTGTTGATTGCTGGTGTTGACTTCTTGATGTGTAGTGCCTCGCAGACGTCAAGCCGCCTGCTATCGCTGTACCTATCGATGATTTCTGTGTTGTTTGCTAAGATTTCTCTGGTGATGGTTTGTTTGTGGGAAGAGATTATATGTTCCTTAATGGAGCCCTGTTGCTTATGCATCGTTAAACGCCTGGAAAGAGATGTTGTTGTCTTGCCTATATACTAGGTTTTTTGAGGCTTACAGTCCCCAAGAGGGCATTTGAAGGCATAGACGACGTTGGTCTCTTTTAAAGCGTTCTGCTTTGTGTCTGGAGAGTTTCTCATGAGTAGGCTGGCCGTTTTTCTGGTTTTATAGTAAATCGTCAGTTGTATCTTCTGATTTTTGTCTGTAGGGATAACGTTTCTACTGACAATATCTTTTAGGACCCTTTCCTCCGTTTTATGGGCTGTGGAAAAGAAGTTCCTGTAAAATAGTGTTGTGTTAGTTGTCTCTTCAGAGGTTGCATGGCGTTTCACTTTCCTTCTTATGATGTCTTCCACGAAACCATTGGAGAAGCCGTTGTTGACTAAGACCTGCCTTACCCTACAGAGTTCTTCGTCGACTTGCTTCCATCTTGAGTGAGCTGTGGCTGAGGGCACGGTCGACATAAGTGTTAACAACACTTCTCTTGTACCTGTCCGGGCAGTCACTGTTGGCATTCAGGCACATTCCTATGTTTGTTTCCTTAGTGTAGACTGCAGTGTGGAAAACTCCGCTCCTTTCCATGACTGTTACATCTAGAAAGGGTAGCATCCCATCCTTCTCCATCTCGTAAGTGAAACGCAACACAGAATTCCACTCGAATGCCTCCTTCAGCTCCTGCAGACGTCTGACATCAGGTATCTGTGTAAAAATGTTGTCAACATACCTGCAGTATATGGTAGATTTCAAGTTCATGTCAACATGGTGATGGCTCACTCATGTCTACTGCTGCTCACAAAATTGGTATGGTGTGAATAATAATTAAGCTTAAATTAATTGTTCTAGTTTATATCATGTATTAAAAAAAAAAGTACATGATTTTAAAAATAGAGAAGTAGGATTTACAACCATAGGGGTAAAGCTTGAAAACTACTGCATAGGAATTAAATTTTAAAATATGTAAGCTGGTGCTTATTATGTAAACATTTGTCAGATTTTAAATATATAGTAAATTTCTGTAATATTTCTAAAATTGTTAAAGATTTTCTTTTAAGCGTTTATAAAAAAAATTGACATTTTTATATACTAATAACATGTATCTGAGGCAAAGTGAAAACGACACCAGTAATTCCGTCCAAAGTCATACTATCATGCAAGAGGAGCCACACATCTATGGATTATCCAATAAAATCAACAGACTTCTAGATGTTACTACTGCTCGGCTTAGACTCGGTTACAAGTATCTCTGGGAATTCTCAATATCTGCTGATGTAGACCTGACCAAATGTAAACTGTGTCAACAAAATTATTCGCACACCCTCCGTCATTATGTGATGCCCGAAACGCTTTACGTAATAGTGGCTTTAGGCATTGTATGTACTAGCTCTATCTATAAATCCATTAATGTTTGTATCACACCTTGTATGTATGTACTTTACCTGAATAAACATTTGAATTTTGAATTTTGAATTTGATGGAGTGCGAAAAGATACGTGAATTCCGAGACAATTCTATAACAATTCCAAAGATGTGCAAATATTTCATTCCAAATTATTTGCTATCAGAAATTTTAGCCAAATATTCCCAGTTTGCTAACTGTTGGTAGTAACTAAGTGATTGTAACCTATCCACTGCTGCCCACTGGATGGGGGGCGGTGTGCAGGACTCAAATTTTGATACTAGCTCTCCCCATATGTCAGTTGCTTAATTTAGAAACGGTACTTTTGGTTGATCTCGAACTCATTGATAATGTGACGAAGTAAATTGAATTTTGTAACTAGCTCATCAAGATTGTAACTTGCTTAGCTAAATGAATTGTGGGGTTCAGTCCCTGAGCCCATTATGTGCCTCTGTAACCCTTTCCACTACCGCCCACAAGATGGGTATGGGGTGCATAATAAATTAACTAAACTAACTAACTGTCTCTCAACAGTACCACTGGCGAAGTCATCGGGAGGAGAAGCCCTTCACGCGACCTGCACGTATCATAAAGAAGACATACTGGTGTGCTCAGGTAAACTCTGCCTTCAGTTACACAGTTGTCTGACAATAAATTTCATGTTAGATAAAATAAGATGTTAATTCAAGTAAAGGTACATACATAAGAAAATGAGTTACAAACGTAATGTTGGATTTATAGACAAAGCTAGTGCATACAATGCCTGAAGCTACTAATATGCACAGCTTTTTGGGAAAGTTGTGGGGAAAAACCTTAAGACTAAAACTTAATACTAATTAATATCAAAAGCATAAATTGAATTGAAAAAGGAAAAACAAGAAAAGGAGAATGATAATAATTACATGATGGATGGAACAGCAGAAAATGCAACAGAACAGCAAAAGGAATTTTTAACTGAATAAACAGATTACAATTTTCTTTAAGCTTATACATGGCAGAAATCAGCAGTTAAACAAGTTGGTCAATAATCAATATTGTTTGAAAATAGCAAGACAGGTTAACATTTAGGAGGTAAGGTAAGTCACATGGAGTTTATAAGGTAGTACTTAGTTTTTCTCTTAAACTGGTCGAGAGACATACAGTCTTTGACATGATTGGGGACGCCATTCCACATTCTGGGTCCCTTGATTTGCAGAGGTTAACTTGAGGTGGAGGCTTGGTCGACGACAGGGCCGCGGGGACGCTAAGCCCCGGAAGCACCTCAAGGTAACCTCAAGGAGGTTACCTTGGTGTTAACTTGATGATTTCGGGTCTTAGCGTCCCCGCGGCGCGGTCCTCGACCAGGCCTCCAGAGCATTTCTAGTTTGGTTAAGACGCACTCTTGGAATATCAAATAGGTGTTTGTTTCTAGTGTGGTGCCCATGGATTCTGTTACAACATTTTAGGAAGCGTTTGAGGGCAGGACTGGCTTTACAGTTCAGTGTTTTAAATGTATAGAGTACACATGAGAGGATGTGCAGTGACTTAATATCTAACATATTCAAAGATTTAAGTAGGGGGCCGAGTGCTGTCTGGGGGATAGAGTTTGTTATTGTTTTAACAGCAGATTTGTGTTGGGTAATTAGAGGACGTAGATGATTTTGGGTAGTAAAACCCCAAGCACAGATACAATATCTGAGATAAGGATAGGCGAGAGAATAATAAAGCGCTACAAGGGCAGGACGAAGTACATAATAACTGATGTTCGTTAGATAAGAAATTTTGTGGCAAAATTACAAGGATTGTCGAATAATTATAGTCCTATTATGTTACTGACACACGAAGGCCAAAAAGCACGAGTAGAAAGAGCTATAGCATGTTTAGAGCCAAGAATTTGTAGCGAGTAGATTATCCCAATAATATACTCGCTCCAAATATAGTGTTAATGTTCCTGTCAACCTTTGGAGATGAATGAGGTGAGGCGTTGCCCGGGCAACACGGTGAGATGCCCGAGCAATATAAGCAGCGGTGTAGCGAACATTAACTAGTCTACTTTCAAGTGTGGTCTAGAGCAGACACTTGCGAGATACTGTACCAACGCTCAGTGCGCTCAACTCACACCAACGTATCACCTGTGTACTTCTGTATATTCGACCAAATATATATATATAGTATCTTAGTGTCTGTGTTTATTTGTCACCATACTTTACGTAACAAGAGAACCGTTACATTGGTGACCCCGGAGAGTTTCGACGATACCCAGCCACGATGGACTACAACATGGACTCTCACTGGACCTCTACTGCTGCTGCTTGCTGTGGACCGCTGCCACCTGTCACGGAACGCTGCCAACACGCGCGCCACAGCTATGATTTTCACCGCGATCGTCTCTGCCTTTTCATCTACTACGGCTTGCTGCTCCACGATCACTACTCACTCATCTGGCAGCTTCATCAGTAACTACATAATGTGGGATCTACAGCCTGTCCTGCCGACTCTCCGTCGCTGCCAGGGCACTGCTTGTTCTACAGGGGCGCCCACGAAAGCTGCTCTTTCGTCAGATTCATCTACACGTTCACTGCATTTTGATACTCGGCCGACTCAAGCCCTTTGCGCAGTACAGGACTTACAGCTTGCGTTTCCGACACTTCGTCGCCTTCAGGACAATTCAGCTCTAGATGTGATTACCTCGTTGTCCTAACTACGTGCCTACATTACCTCCTAATGTCCTGGTGCCCGAGCCCATCCGCCCCGGATCTAAATGCTCCACCAGCGACCCAAGGACGCAACAATTATGCACATTCTTCTCTCCTGCTACACCGAGCTTGTCCACACACTGCCTACATCTTTTGGTACCAGACTACAATTTCCACAGTCAACAATGTAGTACTCGGCGTGTACAGTCCTAATCAACCCAAGACGCTACAGCTTCGACACAGAGCAGACAGCAGACTACGACCGCATCGAGCCGCCACGCTCTCGCTCCCCGAGTTTAGACACTCACAAATCTCAATCGAGCCGCCACGCTCTCCCACATAGAGCTCCACGACTCCGGCCTCACTCAGCTCTCTGCTCTGCTCCAGGCTTCGTCTCAACGTCTGCAACACTGCTAAGTCCAGAGACACATCCGCCGACTACGCAGTTCACTTTTCGATGTAACGACCGCTTTCCCTATCCGTTGCTAGCCGCGGCCTCTATTGTAATAACCCAATAACCCAATGTTCCCCAGTATTAATCCTGTTATCTTGTTATCTCTCGTGATCGTAATATACGCTCTCTGTTGCACATCTCTGTCTCTTCACTCAATACCCCAGCTTAACACTGTTACAGTCCAGTATGACCCCTCACTGGACTGCCACGTATGTAAGAGGAATATTAAATGAGGAAGATACACCAAGGACAAGGGTTATTAGTAAAAAAAAACAATAACAAAACACATTTACACTGCCACCACCTTCCTGACCAACCATACCTGAATGTGTCAATCACCGATCCCCCAGGAAGGCAAGGAATCAGTAACCCTGGGACTCCGGGTAATATGAACTTCAGTAATAAATTCTGGAAAATTAGTTTGTGTAATTTACGTTACTAATTTAAATCCAAGGGCAACTTTAGTATCTATTACTAGTAGGAGAACATGGGGGCTTCCAATACAACACCTAAAAATGACAACGTAGCAAAATATATCAAAGGGGAGTTAAGTGAATACCACTGGACAAGCTATACAATTTATTTTATGAAACATGTAAATTAAGACAATTTGAACACATAACCTATTCTATTTCCCTAGAGGCACAATGGATATTTACCGAGGACACAAAACTCAAGTGCACTATACCTTAAATACCCGCACCACGGCCAAGATGTTGATGGCTGCCCTCAGCCCCGAGGATACGGGCTTGCGGCCCTGTTCCTAATACACTCCCAAGACACACTGATGAAATTTAGTTTTTCCAACTTATTGCTGGGAAGGATTGCTCCTCCCACCATCTAATACAGCCCCAGGGCTCCACCCATTATTTTGGCCCTGGCCAACCATTTAACACGTAGGCCTGAGGTCTGGCTCTCTAGGGCCAATAAGGACTTGGCCCTTATCTCAGGCCAATCACCTTCACTGATCTGTCGTGGAAAGCTACATGAATTTCTGAAGATTGAGTCAGCTCTCCCCAGCTACAGAGAAGGGGGACAAGGCGCGTCTATGGAGCCCAGGCACCTGCGAGCAATGTTTACAAAACTGATAATTTATGTTCAAGCCTGTCTCCTCTAAGATAGCGAGTAGGGACATTTGACTCTGCCTGGTATGGGGAAGGCCGCTGCTGAGAGGGACAGAGAGGGATGAGAGGGGGTGGAGAGGGAAATATCTGAGTGGGGAAGTTGAGTGGGAGAAGCCAAGGTATCCACGACCACCCTACCCTCAGGTCAACCTCTTGACCCTGACAAATGGGCGACAGGGGGGGGAAGAGGAGAGGAGACGAATGACGGCCAAGGGGAGGGGAGAAGGAAGGAGGGGAGAGGGAGAAGGAAAGGAGGGGAGAAGGGGAGGGAAAAGAGGGGAGAAGGGAGAACCAATGAGCTGAGCCCCAGATCATTACAACTCCCCCTCCTCGGAAATTAAGAAATTTGTGTGTAAAGCAAGTTACACACACTTTTCTTATCCAGAAATCCTGCCCTACCCTAACCATTAACTCCAAAAACAAACATTTTCAATCCACACTATTTTCAACCAATGCCTCAAAACAAAAGAAATTCTCTAATCCTAACTAATTCCATACAATACTCCAACAACAGTAACGGCCCACCCAAAAGGTGTGCCCCAGCATGTATTTATACCTATCAACACAACTGTAATAATACATAAACTATAAGGACAGAGACCGTCCCTATAATCCTGGCTATCCAACTTGGATGCAGCCACGTACCCTTCCAACTACCTGGAAGACAAAACATCCTATACCTGTCTTGATATAGTAACAAATAACTGGAGAAATCCAAACCTAACAATTACTAACTAGCTAAAATCAGCTGATAGCCTTCAGCTATCCCAGTATTCCACCCGGAATAAAGATCAAACACATCACACAAAACATTAAATAAAAAAAATCAATGTCATTAAAAAAATTAACAAAATTATAAAATTATATCAACATGGAAGAACACTACCTCTCAGGGACCTAGTGTTCCACTCCACACCTGTGGCAACTGTCCACCACAGCGCATCCCAATCTTAAAATCTAAAGAAAAGACACAGAAATATTTTTATTATTAAAAAAAATTCAATGTCCACTGACATGTCCCTTAACCAACAACAACACTCTGGATACAAGTTCCTCAAACTCCTAATATCCCAGAGTTCATATTCAAGTCCACAACCACAGCGGGTGTACACATTTGTCAGACTGTGTACCACACCCTTATTGTTCAGTAAACCACAAAAAAAAAATTAAAAAAAATATATGCATAACTATCAGTATCTAGGATCTAGAAAAATCTAGATAAAGTTTCCCACTGATCAACGTTTCTAGAGATCCTACTAGATGGTTCTCAAACCAGTTCACTCATACAACTTATCTAGAGACAGGGTCATTGTCTAATGTTCACTTTCTAGATTTATTTCTCTATTTCACTAGTTCTAGTTTTCAACATTTAATACTGGTCCAGAGAACTTTCCGAAGGTGTATAGGTGCTTACTATCAGATGGAAAATTAAAAGTTGAACTGTTCCGAGTTACCACAGTTTACTATATTAATAGCGTTTATTTGTATGTGAAACTTTTCTATAAATATTTTCTCTCGTTCGTTCCTGTTGACATTTCGTTGCTGTAGATTCCGGCGACTACCTCATGTTGCTTGAAGATCCTGGTCGTCTGGATGTTCCATTTCCGGCCTCGGCCAACTACGGACAGTACAGGGGGCCTCGTACTACCCGCACCTGCCTTGAGTGACAGCTGACAGCTGGCGGCTGTCAGCTCAGGTGGACCCCGCTAACAGGAACCCGGGTTCACCTCTTCTTATCGCTCCCCAAACAGTCTTGATGGATTGTTGTTAACCATGGCTGCCACAGTAGAGCACAGCTTCGACGTGTCACGATGTCTCGCGTTGGTAGTGAGGTTCGAGTGGCGTTGAAGAGGATGGCATGGTGACAGGACAGGTGGGCCCTGCCTCAGCTCCTGGGCGACGTCATCTACCGGCGTTTACTTGTTATCCCGGTACTACTGGGCCGGTACACCTTCCGTGCAACCCCTCGTGTAGCTGAACTTGGGCCGAGGTACAGGATTGTACCTCATCTGGCGATTCCGCAAGCACTCTGTAGGGGTAGTGCTGTTCGTACCTGGGACCACCGCGTTGCATCTTGGTTTCCACAGACGACGCAACCGCAGGTTTTGACAAGAGCTGACAAGTCCTTGCAATTAGCGTTCTTCTTCGTAGACCACTCGTCTTCCACTTCCGGTTTTCCCGCAGTCTTGACTACGCGGCTGGTGGGCTTGGTTGGTGACCTTGAGACAGCTAGCCCACGGTTGTAATGGTGACTGGACTCTGCTCCGTGATGACAGCATGGCTGGACTGGGACAACCTCGTTAGTGACGTGAGGTGTCGGCCGGGTGACTACGCCAGTCACCCCTTCCGGATAACCAATTGACGAGTTACCGGGTACAAGGGGGAGGACTTTATGTAACGTGCCTCAGACCCCGATCTTATCAGCCAGGTGGGTCATCCCCAGACCTGCTGATCTCGATCCTTGGTTCACGTGTGACTGGGAGGCTGGAACTGGTGTACCATCAGACCTGAGAAAGACAGACAACAACAAATGGCGGAAGCATGGATATTACTCTGAGGTGTAGGAAGTTGGAAACCCCAGAGCAAGGCAAGTATGCTACCTGAGCCATGCACATCAGTAAATACACACCAGTGCCTCTACAGGATAATTATTATGAAATTACTAAACCTGACTAGAGGAGATCATTACCAATTTACTGTACAGCTCGCGACCTTGTTACCATAGGGTGACAAGATTGAACTTGACTACTGATGAGATCTGACAGGAGGTCATCCTCATCATCTGACTCAGCACTTGGATCATTAGACAGGTCAGGAATTAGACTTGCTGAAGGCAGCTCTAGTTCCTCCCTCGCGTGATAAGGTTTTAATTTATTAATGTGAATCGTTCTCTCAACTTGGTCTTCAAAAATACCTTTAATAACAAAATTAACCGGACCTTTTCTTTCAATTACCCGGTAAGGGCCCCGCCATCTAGGTGCAAGTTTCCTACTCTGATTGGCAGGAGCCGCCTCATTAACTCTCAACACAAGACTCCCGACTTTCAACTCAAGAGGTCGTACCTTCTTGTCATAATGCTGAGCATAGCGGTCTCGTGCTGTCTTGGAAGCCCTAGCTGCAATTCTCCATGCATTTTTCATCTTATTTAAAACTTCTGATGGGTAATCTTCCCCATATACAATATTATGTCTGTTAAGCAGACCTGATGGGAAATTACATGAATGCCCTGTGAACAGCAAAAGGGGTTGGGTGTTAATGGACTGATGGATGGCAGTGTTCAGAGCTAGTTGGACATAGGGGAGTTGTTCGTCCCACGAATTTGCATCATGCTCTGCAAGAATTGCAAGCATATCTTTAACTGACCGGTTCGTCCGTTCTGTCATGCCGTTAGCCTGAGGGTGATAAGCCGTAGTGAATGCTGAAGTGGTTTCTACAATTTTACATACTTCTCTAAAAATATTCCCATTAAATTCCTGACCTCGGTCAGAAACTAACACTTTAGGAGGACCAAATACAGTGACGAACCTATCTAAGAACGCCTTTGCAACAGTTCGTGAATCCTTCTGAGGCAATGCAATCAGTGTGGTGTACCTGGACAGGTGGTCTACCAACACCAATACGTAACGGTTTCCTGAATGACTGTGATGCAGATCAATCAGATCAGCCCCCACCCGATCTAAAGGTTCCAAAATTTCTGGGAATTCTTGCAATGGAGCTTGTACCTTAAGGGTACCTTTCCTCCTTTGACAGTGACCACAGGACTTAACGAAGTTAATGACCTCTGTTAACATACCGGGGAAGAAAAAGAGTGACTTGGCTTTCATGTGAGTTTTAAAAATCCCCGGATGACCTGCAATCTTAGACGAATGTGCGAGTTTCAACGCCGACTTCTTCAACACCTCTGGGATAACCAATTGAAAAACTGCACGATCCTTCTGTCCCTTTACATAAAATAAGACCCCATCCTTCATTTCAAAATCATGAATTGCTAAATTACGTTTCTTCGACGGATATTTTCCTCCCTCCAAAAGTTCAATAATTTCCTTCCACCTTGGTTCGTTCATCTGGAATTCTCGCATTTTCTCACTGGAAATATTCTCAATGTTAAGATTTACGTTAATAGTAGCAATGTTTCTACTCAAAGTGTCTGGTACAACATGTGATGGACCAGGCTTGTAAAGTATTTGGAATGAGTGAGCAGCTAGTTCATGAGACCAACGGGACATGCGAGGGCACTTAGTTCTTTTCTTAAAAATATGAGTCAACGCCCTGTGATCTGTATAAATGACAAAGTGACGTTGGAAAAGATACGGTTCAAAGTACCTGACACTTTCTACCACAGCCAAAGCCTCCCTATCCGTGGCAGAATAGCGGACCTCCGGACCCTTAACCTTCCTGCTGAAATATGCTACTGGGTGAGGAAGATTGTCATTATCACGTTGCATTAAGCACCCACCAATAGCTATGCCACTGGCGTCAGTGTGTACTTCCCACTCCTTATCAAAATCCGGTACTGCCAAGACTGGGGTGGTAATGAGTTGACTTTTTAATTTTGCATAAGCGTTATCATGCTCAGGTTTCCAAACGAATTTAACATTTTTCTTAGTGATCTCAGTTAACGGTGCTGTTGTACTTGCAAAACCCTCAATGTGGCGACGGAAATATCCGGCTGCCCCCAGAAACCTTCGAACATCCTTTGCTGTCTTAGGTGTAGGCATGTCAGCAATGGCACGACAGGAGTCGGGGTCAGGTCGGATACCGTCTGTGCTCACCTGGAATCCCAGAAACTTGAATTTCTGAGATGCCAGAGTGCACTTACTCACGTTTAGTTTGAACCCCGCCTTATCTAACAATGCCAACGTCTCAGTCAAATCTCGTAAGTGCTCATCAAACGTCCTGGAGTAGATAACCACATCATCCAGGTACGCTAACGAGTGCCTCCCCAAGACTGGACTGAGGATATAATTAATTGCCCTCTGAAATGATGAAGGCGCTGTCTTTAACCCGAAAGGCATCCGCTTGAATTGATAAGTATGAACCCCATCAGAGAAGGCGGTCTTTTCTCGATCTTTCTCAGCAACTGGGATGGCCCAATACGCAGATTTCGCATCCAGAGTGGAAAAGTATTTGGCTGCCCCAAACTGATCTATTATTTCTTGTATCCGTGGCAAAGGATACACATCACCTTTAGTAATTTCGTTTATCTTTCGGTAGTCAACACAAAACCTACACTGCCACCACCTTCCTGACCAACCATACCTGAATGTGTCAATCACCGATCCCCCAGGAAGGCAAGGAATCAGTAACCCTGGGACTCCGGGTAATATGAACTTCAGTAATAAATTCTGGAAAATTAGTTTGTGTAATTTACGTTACTAATTTAAATCCAAGGGCAACTTTAGTATCTATTACTAGTAGGAGAACATGGGGGCTTCCAATACAACACCTAAAAATGACAACGTAGCAAAATATATCAAAGGGGAGTTAAGTGAATACCACTGGACAAGCTATACAATTTATTTTATGAAACATGTAAATTAAGACAATTTGAACACATAACCTATTCTATTTCCCTAGAGGCACAATGGATATTTACCGAGGACACAAAACTCAAGTGCACTATACCTTAAATACCCGCACCACGGCCAAGATGTTGATGGCTGCCCTCAGCCCCGAGGATACGGGCTTGCGGCCCTGTTCCTAATACACTCCCAAGACACACTGATGAAATTTAGTTTTTCCAACTTATTGCTGGGAAGGATTGCTCCTCCCACCATCTAATACAGCCCCAGGGCTCCACCCATTATTTTGGCCCTGGCCAACCATTTAACACGTAGGCCTGAGGTCTGGCTCTCTAGGGCCAATAAGGACTTGGCCCTTATCTCAGGCCAATCACCTTCACTGATCTGTCGTGGAAAGCTACATGAATTTCTGAAGATTGAGTCAGCTCTCCCCAGCTACAGAGAAGGGGGACAAGGCGCGTCTATGGAGCCCAGGCACCTGCGAGCAATGTTTACAAAACTGATAATTTATGTTCAAGCCTGTCTCCTCTAAGATAGCGAGTAGGGACATTTGACTCTGCCTGGTATGGGGAAGGCCGCTGCTGAGAGGGACAGAGAGGGATGAGAGGGGGTGGAGAGGGAAATATCTGAGTGGGGAAGTTGAGTGGGAGAAGCCAAGGTATCCACGACCACCCTACCCTCAGGTCAACCTCTTGACCCTGAGAAATGGGCGACAGGGGGGGGAAGAGGAGAGGAGACGAATGACGGCCAAGGGGAGGGGAGAAAGAAGGAGGGGAGAGGGAGAAGGAAAGGAGGGGAGAAGGGGAGGGAAAAGAGGGGAGAAGGGAGAACCAATGAGCTGAGCCCCAGATCATTACATCGACCCCAGTTACCAGCCGCACCACAACCTGATCCTACGACAACGGACGATCCTGTACGACCTCTCACCCTACAACCCCAGTTACCAGCCGCACCACAACCTGATCCTGCGACGACGGACGATCCTGTGCGACCTCCCACCCTACGACCCCAGTTAGATGACATCAGCGAAGAGGAGGAAGTTAACTTTGATGGTTATGTAACGCGAGCAGGGCGTACAATTCGCCGACCAGCTAAGTTCCTTGATCAAGTATTTTTCCTTTCATCCCCTGGGAGGGGGAGTTCTGTAGCGAGTAGATTATCCCAATAATATACTCGCTCCAAACATAGTGTTAATGTTCCTGTCAACCTTTGGAGATGAATGAGGTGAGGCGTTGCCCGGGCAACACGGTGAGATGCCCGAGCAATATAAGCAGCGGTGTAGCGAACATTAACTAGTCTACTTTCAAGTGTGGTCTAGAGCAGACACTTGCGAGATACTGTACCAACGCTCAGTGCGCTCAACTCACACCAACGTATCACCTGTGTACTTCTGTATATTCGACCAAATATATATATATAGTATCTTAGTGTCTGTGTTTATTTGTCACCATACTTTACGTAACAATAGAACCGTTACAAATTATATGTACGGGCAGCATAAAACATTCACTAGACAGTGTGACATTGTTATGGTCAGAATTAGGCCGGGATATCGATATCTATGGCAGGTTGCTGCAGGTAATGAATCCCCCAATGGTAAACATTCCAATTGTAAACTATGTGAACAAGAGCTGGGACATATTCTCCAACACTATAACTGTGATTGCCCTGTTTTCAGTGACTTCAGACCAAATGGTATGAAGTATTTTGAGCTCTGTAATTACTTCATACACTCAGTAATATTGGAAGATATTTTTGTGCTGTACCAGATTTTGCTAGTGAGGGCTAATTGATCAGCCTTACATTTCATGTTCTCTCCTGATTTTTTAGTCAGAGCTGATTTGGTTTCGTATTGAGACTGGTATTTTCTCCCCTGATCCATGTATGACTAAGCATCCGATGAGATGGTTGTTGTTTTTGTTGATTCAGCTACCCGGAACAAGTTCCAAGTAGCACGGGCTATGGTGAGCCCGTAACTTCCCTGGCACAGGAGCGGTGCTGTGTCCCCCTTGAGATGGGAATATTAGATGAACTTATTTTCTGTTCGTAGAAAATGGACCGTATTAAAAAATGACCACTGAGTTGGAGGAATAACTTGAAAAATTTTAGAATTATAAATCTGTGAATAATAATAATAATAATAATTAATTATTTATAATATTTTTGTTTGTTTTTTTGTATTTTGTATTTATAGCTATTTTTTTATCAACACTGTGTAATCTTTCATATATAAATAGGTAGCAGTACATTGCTGTGTATACCTAGCGTGTTAATAAAAAATAGTGCTATACCTATGGTTAAAATAGTCAAGAGGTAAGTAAGATTTTGTCCAAGACTAAACGAATTATTATTACTTGCTAGTACGTGTATAAGTGTTGTGTTGATATAGTTTTAGAAGTTTTAGTCTTTAGTGTTTTTCCTGTCCGAAACGCTTTGGGTAATAGTAACTTTAGGCATTGTATGTACTAACTCTATCTATAAATTCATCAATATTTATATCACCCCTTGTATGTATGTACTTTACCTGAATAAACATTTGAATTTTTTAAATTTAGAGGCGACGTGTATAAGTGTGACCTTACGTACCATGTCGTGGTAGAAAATGGACCGTATTAGAAAATGACCACTGAGTTGGAGGAATAACTTGAGAATTTTTAGAATTATAAATCTGTGAATAATAATAATCATAATAATAATAATAATTAATTATTTATAATAAATTTATTTAGCAAAATTAGGAATACACAGCAATGTGCTGCTACCCTATTCTATATGACATATTAAACAGTGTAGATCAAGAAATAGCTATAGGTTCAAATTATTAATCCCATCTCACAGGATGGTTAGTCATACATGGAATTAGGGTGAGAAAATACCTGCTTTAATACAAAAACAAACCAGCTCTGACTAAACAGTTTAGTTAGTTTAGTTCAATTATTATGCACCCCATACCCATCTTGTGGGCGGTAGTGGAAAGGGTTACAGAGGCACATAATGGGCTCAGGGACTGAACCCCACAATTCATTTAGCTAAGCAAGTTACAATCTTGATGAGCTAGTTACAAAATTCAATATAAGTCGTCACATCAATTATTAATGTTATATACACATGTACACATACTCATACTTATATGTACATATATATACATATACATATATACATACACATATATATACAATCACATACACAAATACACACAATAATGTTTTGTATCTCAATGATTCAACAAGAGGCTCACAACAGTCACTATACAAGGCACTTTACATCTATGGTGAGTCACACAGTTACTAGTCTTGCTGCACACCCACCCACCCAACTGGGCGGCAGCTTTACAGTCATGTGCATGCATTACCTACAGTAAGCAAATTTTGGATACTTCGCTAAGATTTCGGGCAGCACATCATTATGAATGAAGTACTTACACATTTCTTGGGCACTATTGATGATGTTATCTCTGAATTCCGCGATTTTTTCACATTCCATTATATAATGACGCAAAGTATGCGAATAGTTCTGCTGACAGAGTTTACATTTACAATACAATACAATACAATACAATTTTATTTAGGTAAGGTACATACATACAATAAATATTTACAAGGATTGTTTGACTTATAGGTATAGCTAGTACATACAATGCCTAAAGCCACTATTACGCAAAGCGTTTCGGGCATGATAAACTTAAATGACAAGCTTAATACTAATTGAGCATAATGAGTAGAATGAAAACAAGAAATGAAAACATAGATGAAAAAGCAGCACAAATACAATTATGTCGACAAACAGCGCTCTTTAAAGAAAAAAACAGACTTTGGTTGACAATAGAAGGGTAAGGTAGGTTACAGGGAATTTATTAGGTATAGCTTCGCTTTTAACTTAAACTGGTTGAGAGAGGTACAGTCTTTAACATGGTTGGGAAGGTCATTCCACATTCTGGGCCCCTTGATTTGTAGAGCATTTCTAGTTTGATTAAGTCGTACTCTAGGAATATCAAAACTGTATTTATTTCTGGTGTGATGCTCATGGGTTCTGATACAACCTTCTATGAAGCTTTTGAGATCAGGATTGGCATTATAGTTTAGCGTTTTATATATGTATAATACACATGAGAGAATGTGCAGTGACTTAATGTCTAACATATTCAGAGATTTAAGTAGGGGTACCGAGTGATGTCTGGGGCCAGAATTGGATATTGTCCTAATAGCAGCTTTGTGTTGAGTAATTAGAGGACGTAAGTGATTTTGGGTAGTAGAGTCCCAAGCACAAATACCATAGTTGAGATATGGATAGATAAGGGAGTAATAGAGAGTCACCAGGGCAGGGCGTGGTACATAATATCTGATCTTAGAAAGAATGCCCACAGTTTTTTAAACTTTTTTTGATATGTTTAGAATGTGTCCCTGGAAATTAAGCTTGTTTTTTGATTTAGTCAAATCAACATCAGCAGATGTTACAAATTCCCAGAGGTACATGTAGCCGAGCCTAAGCCTAGCATTGGTAACATCTTGAAGTCTGCTAACATTATTGGATGACCCATAGGCGTGTGGTACTGCCCGCATAATAGAATGATGATAGATGGAGGAACTGATGTGAATTTCACTTTGCCTCAAGTCTCCGAAATTTAATTGATGTTCCCGGAATATTACTGCCCTCAGGCTGCTCAAAGGCAGTCCAAGTTGGTAATCAATTCCCTCTTTACGAGCAAAAGTCTTCGCCAACTCATCAGTTCTATCATGCATTCGGAGACCAATTTGGGAAGGAATCCACAGAAGACAGACTCTGACTCGATCATTGATTATTTCATTATATCTGTGTCTAGCTTCAGAGATAAGCCCGTCACAGTTATGTCATGGGGAGCTGAGGGTAGTCAAGGATGACAAGGAGTCACTTACAATTAGTGTGTTAACTTTGGATTCATATACGCGCTCGAGTGCAAGGATTATGGCAACCAATTCTGTTTGAAGAGTGGAGGCCCAGTTACTTAGACGCGCTCCACACTCATGGGAAAAAGAACCATTTTCAGGGTGCAGATATAATTAAATAGCATTAGTTAGTATATTGCATACAACAGGAAGAATGGCAGTACTTCTACTCAACCAGTTTGCCTATAAGTTATCCGCTGGAGCGTTAGCAACACTTTTTTCCCTACAAACACCACCAGTCAGTTTATTTCTTAAGAAGTATTATTGGTCAACGTCTCTCATGACCCTCACACAGAAAGTAGTGTTAAGTTGCTCAGTTCTTTCTCATATGGTTGGGAATTTCAGCTCCTCCCTCATGTGTGGATGGAATTCAAATCAAAGTCGTAAAGGAACTGGAAGATGAATTATCCATATTAAATTATATCACTGAAACACCTTTTTAGAAAATCTCTGGTCCAAGGGATAGTCCCCCATAATTTGGAAATATGTAAATGTCGCCACTATTTTCAAAAAATACAGAAAGAGCTCAGCAGAAAACTACCGTCTGATCAACTTGACATCACACATCAGCAAGCTCATGGAGGGACTCCTAAAAGAGGGAATCATTCACCATTTCACAGCGAACAATCTTGTAAAATCTACGCAACATGTGTGTGTTAAAAATAGATCCTGCCTTACAAACCTGCTCACATTTCTGGAAACGGTAACCAGCTATTCAGACAAAGGATTTCCGGTATATATAGTATTCATGGACTTCGCTAAAGCTTTTGACAAGGTTCCACACGAAACACTAATAAGGAAATTACAGGCACATGGAATAAATGGTAGACTACTATAATGGATATAAACAATAGTTAAAAAGAAAACGAAGAGTTATGCTAAACGGGAATGACTGGATAAATGTGTTGAGAAGAATACCACAAGGGTCCTTTTTGGGGCCAAATCTTTTTGTTATACATGAGAATATTACAAACATCATCAAGTTCGCAGATGACTAATATTTATGGTACAAATTTGCATATGACACTAATATTTATGGTACAAATTTGCATGACGCTAATATTTATGGTACAAATTTGCATGACGCTAATATTTATGGTACAAATTTGCATGACGCTAATATTTATGGTACAAATTTGCATGACGCTAATATTTATGGTACAATTTTGCATGACGCTAATATTTATGGTACAATTTTGCATGACACTAATATTTATGGTACAAATTTGCATGACGCTAATATTTATGGTACAAATTTGCATGACGCTAATATTTATGGTACAAATTTGCATGACGCTAATATTTATGGTACAATTTTGCATGACGCTAATATTTATGGTACAATTTTGCATGACACTAATATTTATGGTACAAATTTGCATGACGCTAATATTTATGGTACAAATTTGCATGACGCTAATATTTATGGTACAAATTTGCATGACGCTAATATTTATGGTACAAATTTGCATGACGCTAATATTTATGGTACAATTTTGCATGACGCTAATATTTATGGTACAATTTTGCATGACACTAATATTTATGGTACAAATTTGCATGACGCTAATATTTATGGTACAAATTTGCAGATGACACTAAGATTCATGGTGACGTGGGAAGTGGAATAAGATTTGAGGCCTAACTAAGGGATGCACATGAACTACACAAATGGTCAGAGGACTGGCAAATGCCAGTCAATGCAAGAAAAATGCAAGACCTTGCATGTGGGGCATATCAATCCACGTCAAAACTACCAAGTTAACAACATTACCTTGCAGCTGGAAGGTTATATTGTCGGAGAAAACACTGGTAGATTATAGTGCTGGAGAAGACACCAGAAGGTTATAGTGCTGGAGAAGACAATGAGAGGTTAATATCATCAGTGGCAAGAAATATCTTATAGGCTTAAGACAACTTTCAGCAGTTCAGACGCGTTAATTTAGATCGTTAAAAAATGAAGTGGTTGTGTATAATCAATTGGGAAAACTCACAAGACAACGGAAAGACCCTTTATAAGTCGCTTCCTGTCGCCTTCAATGTTGACATTGTAGGCTACATCAGGCAGCCTACACCAAGCAGAATATATCATACAGCCTGAACCATGTAGGCTACAATCCTGTGTTGAAGATGTTTAGTTTATATTAGCAAGTCTATCAAATTATTGTCACATCATCTAATTGATATCACTTTACCTGTACAATTGATTGATTGATTGATTGATGGAATTACCTCAGATCTACAAGGTAGTGTTAAAGTTCTTGGTGTATTATTGTTTTTAAGTTGCTTATAAGCAATTATACATTTAAGTTGAACGCAATTAAATTTACCTTCATTTACCTGAGAGTCTCTAATGGCCTCGACTATTACTACATAGTCTCTCCGGCTTGGCGCCTTTTTTGATAATTACCTACTTCCTTATTACTCATCACAAATCAGCGGTTAGAACAATTAAAACCTGTCCCAAACGGCACTCGTCTGCCTTACTGAAATTACTATCATTATTATTATTATTATTATTATTATTATTATTATTATTATTATTATTATTATCATTATTATTATTTTAATTTCTAATGGCACAGCTATTTATGGTTGTAGCCGGTGAGGTCACTTGTCGTATATTCTGCTGTCTCCAGTAGAAAACTCAGCAGTTCTTCAACTGCGATCACGCATGATTGTCTGTTCCCGTGGCTTCCTCACAGGGTACAGCTCCCGGTCCCGACGTCCTCTTGGCTGTGCGTTCACACAGTCAAGAGGAGGCTGCAAACAGAGTACAATTAATTTACGGTTGCAGAGATACTTGCACTGTGGACCTTCCTGAGACACTCGCGCATGCACTGTAGTCCACTTTGCACCATAATCACACTATCCTTCTATCCTGATACGTTAAACTAACTTCACAAGTTCTACCGCTACTTTGTCTCTTTAATTTATTGTCCATTACACACAGAGATCACACTAGCGTGATGCATCAAATGAGGCAGTGTCTGGGATGCTCCCGGACGCAGGTTCGAATCCTCGTCATGGCCCTTGTGGATTTGTTTTATTGTCCATACTTGTGCCACCATTTTATAAATTGGCGTTATTTAGCATTGGCCTGCTAATACTTCGGCACTGCCAATCACCGTCTATATTCTGTGTCAACATTGTTATTGTAACTAGACCAATCCTCTTGGCTGCTTTGTTTCTAATGACGACTTGGCTCAATAATGTTGACACTGCTGCTAGGTCAACGCCACGAGAGCTATCTTAGGCTCACACTCGGACACCTTGTCTCCGACACCACACTTCTGAGGCCTTCCACTTGAGACCAGTCACGGCTCCATCCGTCGACTTCACTTGCTTTTTTGCGACTTTTCCTGGTATACTTGAAAGCTTGTCGTCCTTCTCTTGACGTAATAAATCACTTCGTGTGTCTTCCTCAGCTCACACGCACTTGAAAATCTCAGCGTTCACACATCGGACCACACACGCAATGGAGAGTTTTTGGCCGTCGACGCTGCCTTGTCGTTTAGATTCCGTTGCACCATTCTGTTGTTTTAGATTCAGCTACTCGGAACAAAAAGTTCCAAGCAGCACGGGTTATGGTGAGCCCGTCGTACTCACCTGGCACAGATGTGCCGGTGACCACTCCGATGGTGTTATTGTTGTTTTAGATTCAGCTACTCGGAACAAAATTTCCATATAGCACAGGCTATAGTGAGCCCGTAAAGACCACTCCAACAAATATCATCTGTTTATATCAGCTGCTGGCTCCCATATACCATTGGACCTCACCACTGTTCTCTTGGGGCGGCTCTACTGACGCATCATCAATTTAGTGAAATAAAACCACCAAACGTGGAGGCAGACTGACAGATACACTCTTGATAGCCTCTCGTGGGCGAGTGATGTATTGTTTGAAAAGATGAAAGAGAACCACACAGCCAGTGAGAGAGAAACTATGATACAACCCAGTCACTGGTGTGTGAACAGACTCAATAACTGAGGAACTGTGAGTGGTCTGCTTGTATTTAACAAAGCACATAGAAAATGTTCACCCACTTAGCTAACAAAACTACAAAATAATAGGTAGCCTATCATATTTAAAACTGCACGATATTTCTTCTCAACCTAACAATTTTAACGCTCTTACCGCGAAATACGCATTTTGGAACTCATTTTGCCAACAAATTGGCGACCAAAATGTAGTCACTTCAACAAGTCAAACATTTTGCGAATAAATAACTAATGGCAAAATTATTTTTAAATTAGTTTCAAGTACTAATAATGATACACATGTAAAGGTATCAGACTGTTACTATTATATGTAACTGTACTTTCATAGCGTTCTTCTAGCTTGCAACATCCAAATAGTACATGCATATGACAAAAACAAATAAACCGCATTTTGGGTCTGGCTAGTAACTAGATGGGTGATCATGTAGTTATCTTGCTCTCCCCCGACAGAGTGTAGGTATACCCAAATATACACTGGTGGAGGGATGAGAGTAGAGACGGCAGTAAGAACAATGGCGCCATAAACAGCAGGCTAACAACAGCAGCAGTAGGAATACCTACAGCAATAGTATCAAGAGTAACAACAACAGCAGCAGCAGCTACAACATTAAGATAAACATGAACAGTAACAAAGGAAAGAGTAGCAACAGAGTATGAATGTGGTTCTGGCAGCGTCCCAGGCCGACACCGGTGGTATAGAGGTGAGGTGGCAGAAGCGCCACCCAGTGTAGTGCTTCACCACCCGCCGCCATCAGTGCCACCGTCGTGTAGTGCCCCACCACCGTCAGTGCCACCGTCGTGTAGTGCCCCACCACCGTCAGTGACACCGTCGTGTAGTGCCCCACCACCGTCAGTGCCACCGTCGTGTAGTGCCCCACCACCACCCGCCGTCCTCCTCCCCGTCACCAGAGTAAGGCACGACACTCACATGTAGAGGGCGGGGTCGGGGAAAGGGAAGGGAACTATTAGGAGACAACACCAAGCCATTACGACTATATACCACTTGGAAGGGGTCAGGATAAATATTTGGGATGGGACGAGGGAAAGGAATAGTGCCCAACCACTTGGACGGTTGGGGATTGAACGCCGACCTGCATGAAGCGAGACCGTCGCTTTACCGTCCAGCCCAAGTGGGTGTACGGCAGGGAATGTACATTTGTATCGTATTTATTTACATGTATTGGTGGCAGGCTACAGCGTCTCAGTATACTCAGGAAGTCTTCCTGTGTGTGCAGCCTACAGTAGGCAAACTTGGGATTCTTTCCTTGGCGAGGGCCATGTTTATTTCCCTCACGAGTCATGGGGTCCTCTGCGCTCTTCTGAAGGTCAATGTCAATCCGGACACGAGGGAAGTCACGAACTCGGGGGGGGGAGGTGGGCCCGTGTGAGGGGAGGGCGGCACTGCTCAATTGATCGTCAACCTCTCTTCCAATCCCAGCCTTCCTCCAGTCAAACTATCCACCGGCGGTCTTTAGGACGCAGTTCTGCTGTAAGAGACGTACAGTGTTGACGTTATCTGTCTCACAGTGTTAGCCTTATTGTGGTACAGTGTTGACGTTATCTGTCTCACAGTGTTAGCCTTATTGTGGTACAGTGTTGACGTTATCTGTCTCACAGTGTTAGCCGTATTGTGGTACAGTGTTGACGTTATCTGTCTCACAGTGTTAGCCTTATTGTGGTACAGTGTTGACGTTATCTGTCTCACAGTGTTAGCCTTATTGTGGTACAGTGTTGACGTTATCTGTCTCACAGTGTTAGCCTTATTGTGGTACAGTGTTGACGTTATCTGTCTCACAGTGTTAGCCGTATTGTGGTACAGTGTTGACGTTATCTGTCTCACAGTGTTAGCCTTATTGTGGTACAGTGTTGACGTTATCTGTCTCACAGTGTTAGCCTTATTGTGGTACAGTGTTGACGTTATCTGTCTCACAGTGTTAGCCTTATTGTGGTACAGTGTTGACGTTATCTGTCTCACAGTGTTAGCCTTATTGTGGTACAGTGTTGACGTTATCTGTCTCACAGTGTTAGCCTTATTGTGGTACAGTGTTGACGTTATCTGTCTCACAGTGTTAGCCTTATTGTGGTACAGTGTTGACGTTATCTGTCTCACAGTGTTAGCCGTATTGTGGTACAGTGTTGACGTTATCTGTCTCACAGTGTTAGCCTTATTGTGGTACAGTGTTGACGTTATCTGTCTCACAGTGTTAGCCTTATTGTGGTACAGTGTTGATGTTATAGTGGTATTAATGTTGAGTTACCTGTTTTACAGTGTTGACGCTACTCTGGTACAGTGTTGACGCTACTCTGGCACAGTGTTGACGCTACTCTGGTACAGTGTTGACGCTACTCTGGTACAGTGTTGACGCTACTCTGGTACAGTGTTGACGCTACTCTGGTACAGTGTTGACGCTACTCTGGTACAGTGTTGACGCTACTCTGGCACAGTGTTGACGCTACTCTGGTACAGTGTTGACGCTGCTCTGGCACAGTGTTGACACTACTCTGGCACAGTGTTGACGCTACTCTGGCACAGTGTTGACGCTACTCTGGTACAGTGTTGACGCTATTCTGGTACAGTGTTGACGCTGCTCTGGCACAGTGTTGACGCTACTCTGGCACAGTGTTGACGCTACTCTGGTACAGTGTTGACGCTACTTTGGTACAGTGTTGACGCTACTCTGGCACAGTGTTGACGCTACTCTGGTACAGTGTTGACGCTACTCTGGTACAGTGTTGACACTACTCTGACACAGTGTTGCTAAAGTGTTCTACAGTATTTACAATTTGTGGCTACAGGATCGAGCCGTTAGCTCTTGGACGCCGCCTTTCTAGCCGTCGGTTGTCGAATGTACTGATTCCCGATTTTTCTCTATCATATCTACTACATATATTTTAATCTGACAAACACACATCCCCCAGAACGCAGCCCGGAACAGCTGTCTAACTCCCAGTTACCTGTTTACTGCTAGGTGAGCAGAAGCATTAGGTGAAACAAACTCTGTCCATTTAAAATTTCCTGAATAAAATTTGTTTTTGCCTCGGCCGGGTCGAACCCGAGCCCTTTGGATCACGACTCAGGAGCACTGTCCGCTCGGCCTGGAGGACCTGAGTTAACGTTAGCAGTTTTACAGTGTTGACGTTACCTGTTTTACAGTGTTGACGTTATCTATTTTACAGTGTTGACATAATCTATTTTTACAGTGTTGACATAATCTATTTTACAGTGTACCCAATTGTTGAATCATTCCTTGAGTTTGTCCATGTCATCTTGCTGTTGTGGTACAGTGTTCATATTACGGTGTATTACAGCAAATATGAATACAGTGTTCATATTACTGCAATACACAGTTGGTATTGTGATCAGTGAACACCTCACTGCAATATAGTGTTGGTACTGTGACACAGTGTTCGTATCACTTTTGATAACAGTTTTAATTACAATATAATAAAATTATGTTTCATTTTGTCAAATGTTGATGTTTCTGTGGTTAAAATGTTGATGTTTCTGTGGTTAAAATGTTGATGTTTCTGTGGTTAAAATGTTGATGTTACTGTGGTTAAAATGTTGATGTTTCTATTGTTAAAATGTTGATGTTACTATGGTTAAAATGTTGATGTTTCTATTGTTAAAATGTTGATGTTACTGTGGTTAAAATGTTGGTGTTTCTGTTGCTAAAATGTTGATGATATTGTGATTAAAATGTTAATGTTTCTGTTGTTAAAATGCTGATGTTATTGTGGTTAAAATGTTGATGTTTCTGGTTTTAAAATGTCGTTGTTTATGTGGTTAAAATTTTGATGTTTCTGTTGCTAAAATCTTGATTCTACTGTGGTTAAAATATTGATGGTTCTGTTCTTAATTTAAAAAGTTGAATCTATTGTGGTTAAAATATTGATGTTATTTTTATAAAATATCGATCTTTCTGTTTTCGATTACTGATGTTAATTTTGTCAAATCATGATGTTACCTTTCTCGAATGTTGTTGTTGCTATGGTTAAATGTTAGTGTGAAAGAGTGTTGATGTTTGCCTGAGTTTACCTGAGAACCACTAACATTAATGGTCTCGACGAGGACAGAAAGCCGGCGGCTTGTCGAAGGTCCCCCCATTTGCTTTGATGATCTTTTCCAGTTGTACTTTAAAAGTTAAGAGTTTTAGCATTTACGGCTTCGGCGGGTAGGCTGTTCCATGAGTTTATAGCCCTGTGGGCGAAAAGCATCTCCAGTTCTCAGTCCTACATTGTGGCTTGTTGAGCTTGAAACCGTTGCTCCTTGTTTGTGTTACATCTGACCTTTCGAAGAAATTGTCCGGATCAACATTCTCCAAATTGTTCAGTATTTTAAAAGTTTCGATGATATCCGTGGTTTGCAGTGTTGTCAGCCTTGTGGCCCTCAACCGTTCCTGATACGTGAGTTAACTTAGCTGCGGAATGATTTTTGTTGCCCTGTGTTGCACTTTCTCCAGAGCAGCTATGTCCTGAAGATGAGATCTCCATGCTTGTATACAGTAATCTTAGTGTGAAGGAGTGTTAGTGTGAAAGTGTTGTGTAAAAGTATTGGTGTAAAAGTGTTGGTGTGAAAGTGTTGGAATAAAAGTGTTGGAGTGAAAGTGTTGGTATGAAGAGTGTTGGTGTGAAAATGTTGGCCTGAAAGAGTGTTGACCTGAAAGAGTGTAAGTATGAAAGAATGCTGGTGTGTAGAAGTGTTGTGATTTTTAATATAGTCTTGTCATCTTGTCATTGTTCAGTGTCAGGCACCTTGAAAGATATTTGTCGTCTTGTCCATATATTGCGATCATTGGGGTTGACAGTCTCCAAGTGAGGATGCAAAAACAGAAGACTTGTCTCCTTCAAGGCTGCACTCATATATACAGATGAACAATGTTTTGAAATTTCAAACAATAATACAGGGAATACAAAGCTAATTAAATCTGGGGTCAATAGACTAACACTGCCTTCTGTTATGCTACAGCGGTACACTGAATTGGTGTTCTGATTTAGGTTAAAATGTCGAATGAAAAGATCAACACGAACTGCGTGACGCTGACGCGGTTCATCCTGAAGGAGCAGAAGAAGCACCCGGAGGCCACGGGCGAGCTCACCATGCTGATGATGGGCATCCAGACGGCCGTCAAGTGCATATCCAACGCCGTCAGGAAGGCTGGCATCGCTGCTCTGTGAGTAACTTCTCACTCTGTTTTCCCTCCCTCATATTGGTGTGTGTTCACCTATTTGTGCCTGCAGGATCGAACTGTTAGTGCTTGGACCCCGCCTTTCCAACGGTCAGCCGTATAATATACTGACTTGGGACCTGTTTTTCTCTATCATATCTGCATTATATTGCTCTCGCTCTCTCTCTCTCTCTCTCTCTCTCTCTCTCTCTCTCTCTCTCTCTCTCTCTCTCTCTCTCTCTCTCTCTCTCTCTCTCTCTCTCTCTCTCTCTCTCTCTTTCTCACAGACACAGGGGTTTTGCCACCAGAGATTCAGAGGGTTTCAGAGGTGTGCCACTAGACTAGTACCCGAGCTGAGGGGTATGAGCTACGAGGAGAGACTACGAGAATTAAGCCTCACGTCGCTGGAAGACAGAAAAGTTAGGAAGATTTTCAGAGGAATTGATAGGGTAGATAAAGACAGTTTATTTAACTCAAGGGGCACACGCACTAGGGGACACAAGTGCCGACATAAAAATTGCTTTTAGAAACTTGTGTAAGGAATCGTTCAGGACCCTATATACCACTTATGTTAGACCAATCCTGGAATATGCAGGTCCTGCTTGGAGTCTATATATATATATATATATATATATGTATATATATATATATATATATATATATATATATATATATATATATATATATATATATATATATATATATATATATATTTTTTTTTTTTTGTTTGAGATATATACAAGAGTTGTTACATTCTTGTACAGCTACTAGTACGCGTAGCGTTTCGGGCAAGTCCTTAATCCTATGGTCCCTGGAATACGATCCCCTGCCGCGAAGAATCGTTTTTTCATCCAAGTACACATTTTACTGTTGCGTTAAACAGAGGCTACAGTTAAGGAATTGCGCCCAGTAAATCCTCCCCGGCCAGGATACGAACCCATGACATAGCGCTCGCGGAACGCCAGGCGAGTGTCTTACCACTACACCACGGAGACTGTATATCTAGTTAAACACAAGACAAAGTTAGAGAAGATTCAGCGGTATGCCACCAGACTTGTCCAGGGACTGAGAGGTATGAGTAAGTTTCAGCCGCGCATCAAAACGGGTCCCTAGAGTGTGAAAATGCGGATGTTGAGCATTCGGCCATGATACTCAATGTGTATTCACCTAGTGCTTGCGGGGGTTGAGCTCCGCTCTTTCGGCCCACCTCTCAACTGTCAATCAACTGTTTCTACTGCTACTACTTTTTTTTCTCCCACACCCCCACACACCCCAGGAAGCTGCCCGTGACAGCTGACTAACTCCCAGGTACCTATTTACTGCTAGATAACAGGGGCATAGGGTGAAAGAAACTCTGCCCATCGTTTCTCGCCGGTGCCCGGGATCGAACCCAGGACCACAGGATCACGTGACCAGCGTGCTGTCCGCTCGGCCGGCCGGCTCCCGTGTGTGTGTGTGTGAGCCGGGTTCCCGGCTCTTCTGTGTGTGTGTGTGTGTGTGTGTGTGTGTGTGTGTGTGTGTGTGTGTGTGTGTGTGTGTGTGTGTGTGTGTGTGTGTGTGTGTGTGTGTGTGTGTAATTACCTAAGTTTAGTTACAGGACAAAAGCAACGCTCGTGGTGTCCCGTCTTCCCAACACTCTTTGTCATATGACTCCCCCTGAAACTACTGACGGTTCTGCCACCCATAGTCTTCTCACCTAACTTTTTAGCAATATACCATTCTGTTTGCAATGGAGAACGTTCTAATATTTGTTTCGGTATCTTTGTTTCTTTAGCTTGAATCTGTGACCTGTTGTTCTTGAAGTTGTTCTCAAGAATTCCTCTTTGTCAATTTTTTTCGATTCCTGTTACAATTTTGAACGTAATGATTATATCACCTCTTGTTCTTCTAGCTTTGGTATATTTAATGCCTCTCGTCTCTTCTCTTACCTCTTATTTTATAAGTTCCTAAAGTCATATAGTTGCATATCTTTGCACTTTTTCCAGTTAACTGATGTGCGTCTTGAGATTTGGGCACCATACAACAGCTGCATATTCCAGTTTTGGTCTCACAAACATAGTGAACAAATTCTTTAATATTACCCCATCCATGTATTTGGAAGCAAGTCTGAAGTTGGAAAGCGTTGCATATGTTCTTCAAACAATATACTTTGTTCCACTGGTGACGATCTACTGTCCAGAACCTCCCCTAGATATCTTTCTTCTTTAGAGTTCTTTAATTCTTTAAGTCTACTAAGGGCTCACCATAGCCCGTGCTACATGGAACTTTTGTTCCAAGTAGCTGAATCTAAAACAACAACATTTAATTCCTTTCTACACAATTTGTAAGCTGTATGTGGCGTATTTTACCCTATTCCACCTTCCATAGCGTGGCATTTATTCACATTGAATTCCATTTGCCACGTGATGCTCCATACACTTATTTTATCCAGGTCATCTTGACGGGCATGACTTAGTCTGTTATCTGCCCAAATAGCTTAGAATCATCAGCAAATATGTTCATATAATACTGTGTACGTTCTGGTAGATCGTATATATAGGCATTGAACATTACACTGTGCTAGAATTCATCTGTTACCATTCTCACGAGCATGCATTTGTTTAAGATAAATTCTAACAATGTAACCGGATTCACGGCATCAACTTTACGCTGTTTGCAAACATTAACACAAAGGAGTCAAGTTCTTAATATTTGCCAGTTACATTTACAGCACTAAAAGTAGCACGGGGGCCTTGCACGGATACTTAGATTACTCCATCATTCTGACTGACCACCTCTTTCACTTACCTCTCTCTCATATATCTTCACATAGCTGAGGTTGTCCACCACCGGCTGTTCTCTCACGCTGTCTGGTGGACGTCTGGTGGTCTCCACACACAACGTGTCACCTGTGAACACATCGGTATTCTTAACAATAGTGCTTTCTGCTTTTTGAGTATCGGATTTTGTTATCTAGAGTAGAGTGGTTTAGAGCAATATTGAGGATATACAAATTTAAATCAATTTCATATTTATTACATATTTAGGTGATTTAAATTGTTAACGTCATCATGATTAGTTACGCCTATATGAGATAGCATCCACTAAAGTAGATACAGAACCTTTGTGTAAGCTCTTGTTATATATAATTGCTGTTATAAGGTTTTTACTTTCTAAATTGCAAGGCTACTCAATTGATTGGTGAGCCGCTCTGAAATTACACAAAAATTGCAGTAATTTTGTATTGTTTCTATTTATAGTGGACCAACTGTGTAGAACTGAGTCTAATTAGTTCATTGACTCCTGACCTATCTTCTGGTCAATGACGAAAAGGTTAGCCTCATAAAATAGGCTCTGTGGGCTCTAAAATTTTTCAAATATGTAATTTTCATGTGTGATAAACAACTTAATTCTTTTTGCCTCAAAGTTCTGATCAAGTTACAACGGTGGTCTCATTACAGTACTGGTTGATACCTGGTTGATGGGGTTCTGGGGGTTCTTCTACTCCCCAAGCCCGGCCCGAGGCCAGGCTTGACTTGTGAGAGTTTGGTCCTCTAGACTGTTGCTTGGAGCGGCCCGCAGGCCCACATACCCACCACAGCCCGGTGGGTCCGGAAACAATCTAGTTTCCTCTTGAAGATGTCCACGGTTGTTCCGGCAATATTTCTTATGCTTGCTGGGAGGGTGTTGAACAACCGTGGACCTCTGATGTTTATACAGTGTTCTCTGATTGTGCCTATGGCACCTCTGCTCTTCACTGGTTCTATTCTGCATTTTCTTCCATATTCTTTATTTCCTGAATTGCTTTTTGTTCTAACTGCCTTTCTTCAGTCTGATATGAGTATTTCAATTTCCGCTCGATTTCTTCAGTCTCCCTATTTAAATTATTCCTTCTTTGTAGGGAAAGTCGTGTCTGCTTAAGCATTTCTCTTTCTACGTCTGCGTTCTCTTTCTACGTTGGACCTTTTTCTGGCTTTCCTCAAAGGAACATGATTGTGTTGAACATGTCTAATACTGTAGTTAATGTTATCGTACATGGTAATGAAGTTAACAAGTGAGAAACTTGCATGCAGCACAAGTTTACGAACAGTTTTTGTACTTTCTTCAAAGAGGCAATTTCCACATTCAGTTGCATAGTGACGTAGGGCATGTTAGTTTTTAGTTTAGTTAATTTATTATTCATTCCATACGCATCCTGTGGGCGGTAGTCGAAAAGGTTACAGAGGCACATAATGGGCTCAGGGACTGTACCCCACAATTCATGTAGCTAGACAAATTTCAGTCTTGAGCTAGTTACAAAATTTAATGTATATTGCTACATCAACAATGGAATCGAGACCGACCACAAGTACAGTCTAAATTAAGGCAACTGACATATTTACCTGTGGACATATGTACCTGTTATATGTAGAGAGTTAGTGTCATAATTGATATGTTTGTCCTGCACACCGCCCCCCAATCAGTGGGCAGCGGTGGATGGGTTACAATCACTTAGTTACTACCTACAGTTAGCAAACTGGGGATATTTGGCCAAGACCATTTTGAATGAAATATTTGCACATCTTTGGAACATTTGTTATAGAATTGTCTCTGAATTCACGTATCTTTTCGCACTCCATCACATAATGACGGAGGGTGTGCGAATAATTTTGTTGACACAGTTTACATTTGGTCAGGTCTACATCGGCAGATAATGAGAATTCCCAGAGATACTTGTAGCCGAGTCTAAGCCGAGCAGTAGTAACATCTAGAACTCTGCTGATTTTATTGGATGAATCTTAGATGTGTGGCTCCTCTTGCATGATAGTATGATGATAGATGGAATTACTAGTGTCGAATTCACTTTGCCTCAGATCTACAAAATCTTGTTGAAGTTCTTGCTCTCAGACTGCTTATAGGCAATCCAAGGTTATAATCAACTCCTTCTTTGAAGCCAGATTCTTTGGCTAACTTATCAGCTCTATCATGCATTCGGAGGCCAACTTGAGATGGAATCCGCATGAAATGGACTCTGTTACCTTCATTAATAATTTTGTTGTATTTTTGTCTAGCTTCAGACACGAGCATGTTAAAGTTATGTCATAAAGAGTTAAGCGCAGTTAAGGATGATAAAGAGTCACAATTATTGTTTCAAGTTTGGAAACTTGTACACATTTCAGAGCAAGAAGTAAGATTAGTGTGTAGCATAATGAGAGGAGAGCAGAGTGGGAAACATAATATCTGATTTTAGAGAGTATACCGACAGTTTTTGAGACTTTTTGGCTATGTTGTATGTGCGTACTGAAGTTGAGTCTCTTGTTTATGTATAGGCCAAGGAACTTTCCAGTATTTTTATTGCTGACGTTAACATTGTCTATTATAAAGTTGAATTTCATTTGATGATTTGTTTCCAAATAAAATGTAGTATGTATTTTTTATGTTTAATGTGACTTTGTTGGTTGACATCCATGAGTGGACTTTTTTTTAATTCGTTATTTACAACATTTTTTGTGTTTGTGGGTTTGGGTCTGAGTAGATGAAGTCAGCATCTACTGAGTATCGTCAGCAAATAGTATAGATTTAACAATGTTAGAGACATTTGGCAGATCATTGATGAATATAAGAAATAGGAGAGGTCCTAGGATGCTGCCCTGTGGCACTCCTACGGTTAATGGTAGAGTGGGAGAGGTTATATCATTGATGGCTGCATATTGGTGTCTGTCACTAAAATAGGATCGAATATAGTTAAGGGCAAGGCCTCGGATTCCATAATGGTAAAGTTTAAGTAAGAAGTAGTTATGGTTTGCAGCATCAAAGGCTTTTCTCGGGTCAATGAAAAGCCCAATTGGGAACAAATTTTTGTCAAGGGGAGTGTAGGTACTCTTTTGGGAGCAGAAGCCAAACTGACAGGGACTTAATATGTTGAATTTTACAAGACAGGAGTAGAGCTGTTTGTAAATAATTTTTTCAAATATTTTTGATAATATAGTTAGATTTAATATGGGTCTGTAATTATTTATGTCTGCCGTATTGCCTCCTTTATGAACTGGCGTTACTTTTGATTTTCTAAGGATATCAGGGAAGGTATGACACTAGAGATTTGTTGAACAGCAGAGCTATGGGTGGCGCAAGGACATGGGAGGCACTTGTATACCATGGATGGTATTTCACTAGTGTTCCCAGCTTTGGTTTTTAGTGAGTGAATGATAGACATAACATCTGTCGGGCTGACTGGTAAAAGGGCAAGAGAGTTTGGATAGCTGCCTGTAAGATATGTAGTAACATGTGTCATAGTCTGTGGGGTTTTCCTGGCAAGGTGAGCACCAACTGATGAAAGGAATCTATTAAATTCTGTTGCCGTTTCTAAATTTGTTGCAGGTGTATAACCATCCTTGGAGAGTTTTATCTGCTTGTTATGTGAGTGCTGCTTAGATCCTAGGATGTTACAGATGGCTTTCCATGTGCTTTTTATGTTTCCTTTTGCTTCTTTGAACCTACTCTCATAATAGGAAAGTTTCGCTCTTCTTGTTATACTGATTGTATTGATGTATCTTCTTGTTATACTGTATTGAAGTATCTTCTTGTTATACTGTATTGATGTATCTTCTTGTTATACTGTATTGATGTATCTTCTTGTTATACTGTATTGATGTATCTTCTTGTTATACTGTATTGATGTATCTTCTTGTTATACTGTATTGACGAGTATCTCTTAACTACTTCTTTTGTATCTAGGCCAATCCTATGGATTTTTTTCATATTCATGTTTCTTGTTGATTGCTTTCAGTATGCCACTTGTAAGCCAGGGGTTGTTTAATCTTTTGGCAGTTACTTTCTTGACAGTGAGTGTTGTAGAGGCTTAGAGTAGGCATTGATAGGCTTATATTCACTGATTGTTCTTCTACGGCTTCACACTCAAAATATAAGCCATCGCCTATTGTCCGGACAACTGCACCCGTGGGGCGGTGTTAGGAACCATCAGTGTTTACATTTTTTGTGTGAGAGAATGCTTTGTCGACAGAGCATCATTCTGGCTGAATTTAAGGCATTAATATAAGGCCTCAAGACGAAGTTTGGGTTGATCTTTAAGTTGGTTCTTGGTTGGAAAGTGGGTAATCTCCCACGGTGCAGGAAAGTGCCGTTGTTGTCTCTCTAGGCACAAACAAAGCTAGCAGACGGCGCATTAAGGGCTAAACCTCATTCCCCGTAGTCAGTGATAGGTAAACATTAATAGTTAAGTACGAGTGTCTGGGAACGTGGCGGCGCAGTAGCCATGCCGAGTCAGTGAGGCAGCTTGCGCGCATCATTAGATAATTAACAAATATGAAGTTACCAGAGTAGCTATAACGCATTTGTAAATTATTTAACTTAAAACACATACATTCCTAAATCTACACAAAGAAACGTTTCAGACCTGAACTTTCTTTTGATATGTACTATACGGAGATGAGAAGCGGTACGACAGTTTCTCTGGTACCGGCACCAAGCTGTACTGACCACCAGTGCTAGTGGTGGTGGACGAGTCCTCACTCCTCCTGTGGTACGCCTTGAGGTCGCACGCGGTATACTCGCGCTCCTCCAGTCTTGAGGTACCTGTCTAGCCTTTATAACTGTCAAGATGACCTCTTCAAATCAAGCAATCGACACCAACTGCATGACGTTGACGCGTTTCACGTTAGCAGAGCAGAAGAAGATTCCTCATGCTACTGGCGACCTAACCCAACTTCTAGTTAGCATCCAAACCGCTGTCAGGGCTATATCAACTGCTGTGAGGAAAGCGGGCATCGCCAAGCTGTAAGTATTTGAATGAGGATACATGTATATCATATCTTATACAGGAGGATTTAAGTATTCGTAAAGGATATAATAGCTACATAAGCATGTCATGTGCAGGAAGCAACACGGGTAATATAGAGACAAGTGTTGGTTACACCTGTCGCACCCAGCACGTCCCCATCCTGGCGCTCCCTACATAGTTTAACTTGCTGTTCATTTATTACGCAACCTGTACCCATCGCGTGAGATTCGGTTAGCTAAGCAAGTTGTACCCTTGACGAGGTACCTATAGCATCTTTTTTAATTGATTTCAAAACGCCATTCGTGCTTGCCACCTTTTATTGAAGTTATTTTTTTTACGTATGTTTAATGTCCCGGTAGTACAGTTGGATTCTTTCTCGACGCACCGTAGAGAATTCCGGGTTCGAATCCCGGGCCTGACAAATGGTTGGGCACATTTCCTTTTACGTAATGTCTGTTGCTGGTGTCGGACTATCATGCTTTTCAACTACTGCCCACAGGATGAGTATGGGGGTGCATAATAACTGTAGTAAACTAATGAGCCTATGCACAGCTATATTAAGTTAAAGAAAAGTTAATTACTAAATTGTTAGAATAAGGTAAGTACTTCAGGCCGTCCAAAAGTTTCCCAACGTAAAGACACCGTCGTACTGAAGTGCCCCCCCCCCAACCTACCGGAGGACCCAAAACAGGACGGTGTCAATTTCGTGAGCCGCTACCATCTTCCAGTACAAGTTTTGGCTTTGGGTAAAAGTGTGCTTCAAAATGCGACGCTCCATTAGTAGGACGGGTTGTTGTATAGTGGCACCTTTGTATTCTGCTGACAGCTGACTCCGCATAGAATGGGTTTAAGATAAAATATTTATCTTTGGGTAGCCCGATTGACTCGCCCAGGGGAGTAAATATTTAATTGTAAGGGTAAATTATAAAGTAAATGGTAATATAGCAAATGTGAATTATTGTACCACAAGGAACAGACGAGTAGTAATTAGCCTTCGCTGGTAATAAGCCTAAATACAGTAAAAGACTGTTAAGAAGTTGCAAGGCAATTCCACCATGCCTTGCATAGTGGCCACCACGGGAGGGGACGGCTGGCCATGCGGCTGCCCTTATATAACCTAGCAGCAGAAGTCCGCCAATTCAGAAAAAGGGAATTCTGGAGAGCGCACCAGGTATTAGTTTTTCAATCTCTTAAAGTCGTAAATAGACGCCTTCATATATTTCATACTTTGCAAGAAAAAATAAATTTTCAGTAATATCCCCCCCCCCACACACACACCACTTAGGCCTACAGTTATCAGGAGATAACTTGTCACTATTCCTCGTGCGGGAAGATAGTGAGAGTTGTGTACAAGTGGCCGAGGTCGACCAGTCCTTGGTCGCCATGGCAACGCGCACGTAGTTCCACTACCCAGAGATGCACTGTTCACTATCAAACTCTTTAACACTAATAACTATTATAATGGTGTATTGATGAACACGACTCCAAAATAGCAAAGCCTTGAAGAATACCAAACTATAAGATAATGTAAACTTAATCACCATTAGTCCTTCGGAACCGTCGGCTACAAGGAAAAGGTATAATTAACTGGGTCCCCTAGTCAAGTATAGGGATAGGTCCCCCTAGTCACGTCTAGGGATAGGTCCCTAGTCATGTAATTTCCATATCCATGGATACAAAATTAGTCAAATTAGCCGTGGAGGGAACAAGACTAATGACAAACTAGTAAACTGCAAAAATTAGTGAAACTAGTTTGGGAACGGTTCGTACGGGATCACAGTCCTGTACGTTGCCACATGCACGTGTCATTAAACGGTATGTTGCTACATGTTACCACCCGTGTGTATATATAGTGAGCATGCTGGTTACATCTTAACCTTACGGGCTATTCATGCCCGTGCCACCTCTTGGGTGGCTTAATCTTTATTAATCACATGTTGCTGACCGTCTACTGGAGCCCTACACCCTCCTAGGCTTGGTGTTCCACGGCGGTGTTGATGCTCGGTTACATAATTGTGAAAAGTTACATAATTGTTCAAAAGATGGTAAAAATAACTATTTTTAATGAATATAAAGTATTTTCTAGAGTAGTCGGCTTTGTTTACAACAGATAGGTCCCTGATTTGATTTCCGCGAAAGACTGAGACATTTGGGCATGTCTTCTTACCTTATGCCTCTGTCCAGAGTGAAAATAAATGAAAATTGTTCTTGGTGCAGCATTACAGATTATTGGGTTCAATATGTAAGACTAATATTTCTGCGATTCATCTACAGATTGTGTACCGTTTCCGTAACAAAATAATAAAACAAAAAACTCGCTGGTTGTGTAAGTGTTTTGGTGTGTATAGTCCTTGTGACGTCATTGGGCACAGAGGCTGGGTGACCTTGAGGTACACGCGGGGCCACACCCCCAGCTTCCACCAATCGGTACAGTGTGTTCCCACTCGCTAGCCAATCACCGCTGCCCTTCCATGGGAGTGGCAGATGTAGTTGCTAGGCGCACCCACTGTGTTTCAGATTTGGCTCTGGTTCACGTTCTGTATTTGTTGACTTTTACAAATTATAAGGAGTATCTGCGCACAATATATGCGTGTTTAAAAGGAACTTTATAATTATTAACGCAATCAATGATGGGGAAACTGCTCCCCCTCACCCCCCCCCCCCCCTTCGTGTGGTTGCAAGGTTACGCACGTACACCGTTTAACGACCTATCGCCGTCTGACTAAAGGCCAATTATAAACTTTATCTACGTAAGTAGCATGTTATTGTTAAGTTTAGAAAAGGCCCTTACCTGAAGTCATTTAAATTATCTGAATAAATAAAATTAGCAAGTTTTGGGTTCTGAATTTATCTTAAGTTCCCACAACCATAATTGTTTTATACTTTAAACTATAAGCAGACGGCAAAACATAAAAAGAACTTCAATAATACTAAATCTGACCACTGAAATGTACTGTATCACGTCAACACCCACCTTCCTCCCTCCCCCCCCCCTCCCCCAAACACACTAACTATAAATGCAGTGTGATAATTTCATCCCCATGAATCGGTATTCATGCCCATGCCATCTCTTGTGGCTTAATCTTCATCAATCACCTTGCTGGGACCCAGACACACTTGGAAGTGCCACGACCCAAGACCACATTCACTCCAAAACATCTACCACCTACGGGCTACTCATGCCCGTGCCACCTCGTGTGGTTTAATCACAAAAGCCCTTGTTACTTTGTCCTATTTTACCTTCATCTGAACTTAACTTCATTTGCCACTGAAATTTTTTCGCCATTCCTGGTTAATGGCGCGGCTTGCTTAAAATGTACTTTATAATTCTCCAACGTGACGTTTCACATTTAACTTGGTTCGTCTCCACCTGTAATGTATATATCCTAATTACACGATCTTCCTTCTGATAGAATTGGCAAATGTTAAATACCCCATCCACCACTGTGTGCCACTGTTATCAAATTATCCCCACCTACCACGTAAATTAAACAGCTTCTCTTGCCATACCTGTAACTCTGCATATAAATACCCATATCAGTTATGCTTCACCTATTACATAGCCACGCAATGTACTGCAACCATTCCCACGTCCCTCATTCATGTAGACATGTCGCCACACATACATACAATACTTGAAGGAAGCAACTATCAAGAGAAAGTGCCAAGCCATTAAGACTATGTAGCACTTGGAAGGGATAAGGATTTGGGATGGGACGGAACCACTTGGAAGGTCGGGGATTGAACGCCGACCCACATGAAGCGAGACCGTCACTCTTCCGTTCAGCCCAAGTGCTTGCACATGTAAAGTTTCTCATATATAACATTACCGCTTAACTTGACATCAATAAACTTCTTTAGTTACCATCTTCCGACTTTGTCAGACAGAAATGAGTTATCCAGTTAAATTAGATATTACTTGTGCTCCACTCTATATCTTTGTAGTTGGTGCCACCTAGGATGTAGAGCTGATCAAATGTTTAATGTCAAGCACTGCCAACATTTGTTTCACGCCATTAAATGTCATCCTTAAGTGGCTTCCTGAACTTGGTGTTGAACCTAGTCAGGTGACGATGGAACAATTTGTTGGTGGTCCCCTGGATGTAGACCTCCACCAAAGAGATGGTGAAAATGGGTTGTTTATGCAGAGGGCAACTACTCCTATGCAAAGTCTGGCCGACCTTTACTCACTATAATGTTGGTGCTGAATGTAGAACACGGAAAAAATTTTTTACGCTAAAATATAATTTTCTAACAATTGGATCATCTAATTACTCAAAGCCTCAACATTGTCACTTGGATAGTGGACTTCATCAGCTACCTTCTAGTTTCGTCTAGTTATCAAATTATTAGAGTAAGTGTTCATGTTCTACATTCAGCACCAACATTACAAAGAGTAAATGCCACAGTTCTTAATTACTTACATAATGAAGGAGGCTTTGGGTAATTACATGGACCAGATACTGGCTCATGCAACATACTAACACTAAGGTAACAGACCCGGTAATGATGGATAAGGGGTAACTTCCCTTTCTATTGTTTCTTGGGTATAAGAGTTTTGGTGTGGTTTTGTATTGAGAATTTGATTTTGTTACACTTGTATAAGACTCTAGAAGGAGCGGCGAAGAAAACTCAGATTCAAGAAGTATCGGCGTGTAACCCATCCATGATTGGTACAGTGGTTTGGAAAATTCCTGTCCTAATACTGTTCACGTATCCATTACAATTTAATGGCAATACTGTGTATTTATGATCATATTGGATTAGTAGTTCTGATTATCTTACTTTTGCATGGTACATTTGGCTAGATTATATAAGTATATGTAAACTAGGCTGCATTGATTAAGTTTTGTTTTTGCGACATGTTCACGCTGTCTTTTCTCCCATTTCCTCGCTCGCCGGCTTTATACTGTACTGATTTGTGGGCTTCGTGAAGCCGTCATGAAACAGTCTTCCGTATTGTGAGCTGCAAGCGTCTTACTGACTGTTTCACCAAGTGCAAGTTAAGTATCGACTTAATGTTGGTGGCGGTAACTTGTTACTTATCCAGTCTATAATACTGAATCCACCCCCTAGCTCTCAGCCCTTGCACCAACCCCCCCCCCCTAGCTCGCAGCCCTTGCACCCACCCACCCCAAGGTCTCAGCCCTTGCTCCCACCCCTTCTAGCTCGCAGCCCTTGCACCCACCCACCCCTAGCTCTCAGCCCTTGCAACCCTCCCCCTAGCTCTCAGCCCTTGCGCCCACCCTCCCCCTAGCTCTCAGCCCTTTCACCCCCCCCCTAGCTCGCAGCCCTTGCACCCTCCCCCCTTAGCTCGCAGCTCTTGCACCCCCCCCCCCCACAGCTCGCAGCTCTTGCACCCCCCTTTGCTCGCAGCTCTTGCACCCCCCTTTGCTCGCAGCTCTTGCACCCCCTAGCTCGCAGCCTCCTCTACTCAGACAAGATTAAACGGTAGCCTTTTAAAATTGTAGACGGCGAAAGCTAGAAGTTGCGGGATGAGTGTGGTCGGTTAAGTGGCTGCTTTAATGGAGGCGAATTGGGATTCCTGGAGAGCAACTGCTGCTGTTTTTGGTAGTGTTCAACAGAGCAATTCCACTGGCTGGTAAAGTATTGTGGTTGGACCACGTTGCCTTGTATATCATGGTCATGATCTGTACTTGCCAAGGTGGCGTGATCATCTAGATGACGCATACATGTGAAGTATACCGTTGAAGAGGACGAAGCTTGTTAGATTTATAAAAATCCTCCTTGTTACGAGCGAAGTTGTCAGTGATCACTCTCCAGTGGGGTCCATCTAATTATTAAAAGCCTCCTAGCATTACATAATGAAATGAGATTTCTGGCAAATGACAATATATAGGGTCGATCTTAGCCAGACTGCGTAGCGTGCACATCTATACGGTGTCACTCATATTTTACGTTCACCCATAATATAAAAATCTTGTGTATGGATATTAAAGTACGACTCTTATATTGGGATAGTTCATAGAAAACTCCAAGCATATGCATGTATTTAATCAAATAAGCCGCATACTCTAGATCTGAAACTGGGAAAGATGGGCATATAAGCTGTATCAAGTAACATCACATCGGTAACTACGGGAAAGAGATTAGGCTCTTCATGCCTGCTTACTAGCCTTGTACCAGTTACCTGATGATTAAATATGGCCGTAATGTTGTGGATGGCAGCCGCTTCCACAACAAAGCTTTCTTACCCCTTTGATTACACAAAGGGGTAAGATTTTTCTTGCATTTCCAGCTTACATTTGTCCTCATCCTATTTTCATTCAATTCAAGAGGCTGTTCTTTTTACCTTGTCTATTTCCCCCTTAGTTGAGGACCGGGCCGCGGGGACGATAAGCCCCAAATCATCTAAAGATAACATAAAGATGGTTCTAGCATTAATTTAAAAAAAAAATTCCATTTTATGCTTCATAAAGTGCGGATTTAGAGCAGTGCAGCATATTTCAGTATTGGTTTAATGAGGATTGTGTAAAATGCCTTGAAAAAGTCCCAATTTAGGTTTCTAAATGACGTATCTTATGAGAAATGAAGTGAAACATGAATGAGACATTGCAGCTAAAGCAAAGTCCAAACCCAAAATACCTCTCATACATATCAGGATGAAAACTGTTAAGGAACAAGCAATGTATGATACTAAAGATAGGTAAGATAGGACAGATCTTGGTCACTGAAAACGAGTAGGAAGAACTCTTGTTCCAGGAGGTATTTACAATACTGTGTACTCTTATGGTCTGGAGTTTCTGGATTTTAAGAATATAAAAGGAAAAATTTGACTTGTTGCAGATAACATGGTAGGTGGGAAAATCCGTAGGAGCCGTGATGAGGGTTAGAACCTATGTGGTGAGCGCTCCCACCGCATAGGCTGGTTCGCCGCAAAGGGGTGGTTCCACTTCTATGCGGCGAGTGGTAGGAACCCTCATCATGGCTCCTCCTAATGGACACATGACGTTGGTGTGATTACTCTGTGAACATGGTTAGCCCCTGGGGCAGTTCGTTGTTGCTTACAATCTCGTCCTGACAGTTCCTGCGACGGCGCTTGAACTTATCGTATTGGCGTTTGCCTTTCCATTGGAGACTTTCGGCGCCGTAGAGAGGGAGGGGAGTGGGGACCTGGGGTGATGGCTTCTTCATATCGGCCTAACCTGGCTTGGCACCCTGAGGCCACGCCAGACCAACAACCAGAGCACAATTCCAGTCTCCTAAGACTGATGGATGCCTACTATAACACGTTTATTTTATACATATATACATTAGCGTTGGTATTTAAGTTACCTGCTTTTGTTGTAACGGGGGGTAGGGGAAATAGCTCTATCTTGTCCATTATTCCACCCCCCAGTTAACTAACGAGGCCGGGGGAAACAGCTCTCTCTAGTCCGTTATCCCGTCCCCAGTTAGCTAACTATTCTAGAGCACCCTCCAGAGTTCCTAAGGCAACCTCTCTGGTTCAACACCTTGTAACCTAGGTATTAGACTACCTAGGTGCTAAGACTACAAGGCGCCGTAACTGGATCAGCTACCCGAAACTCTAGAGAGAACTCTAGAATACAGAATCATTGCCACAAACGTATAAGAGAAAACGAAAGGAAAGAAATGAATAGTGAAGTAATTAGTGAGGGTTTGGGGTGAGAGGGAGAGAGGTGGGAGGGGCAAGGAGGGTCATTAGTTGAAAGTGAGAGTTTAGAGAAGGGTGGAGGGAGAGGTGTAGATAGGTAGAAGGAGAAGAGTAGATAGTAGAAGTAGAAGAGTAGATAGTAGAAGACGAAATGCTGCCACCATCCATTCATGATCATTACATACAAGACAAGGAATGGAACTTGCCTGTATCACAAAATTCTCCAAGGATGTTATCATGAGTTCATTATTAGTATGTTCCCTCTGTACCATGTATCAACTCCAAACAAGTACTCATTAATATCTTGAATCTAGTAACCACCGAGGCTTTCTCACCTCAACTCAAAGCTCTAGGGAACAAAGTTAAACACAATTTAAATAATAAATTCATAATTATATTTCACATGAAGTATCATAATGTAGCAATTCAATTAAAATGTTAAAGAGAGTCATTATCCAAGAATTCGAGAACCCTACAACTTGACTGCCCCTGATCATCACACAACATATGTAAACACGACCAAGTCACCTTAATGTTCACTCACCGAGGACTGAGTCTAAGTTGAATAGAGAGGGGGGGGGGGGGTCTGTAGTTGACAGAGACTCCCGCCCTTGCCGGCCGACAGCCTCCCTGATAGGGACGTCTCTGCTCTCGTCTGCTGTTCTGTCTGTTAATGCTTCCTGGTGGATAGCTCTCCGAGTTTATATTGGGGAACCTAGTAGCTAACTCCGCCCACAAGTAGATAGCCTCCGGCACTACCAAGCCACTCCTTAAACGTCGGCTTGTTTGAAGGCTACCAGACTACAATTAAGAGCTTAGCGGAAGCAAGGTGAAATTCTCATGATCTGACCTCAGGTCACTTGAGGTCATTAACGCTTTGAGGTGTGAGATCTCAGGCAGACAACTGGCGCCTCTCAGATCCTTGTCTGTGACTCATGTACTCTATATATATTTTAAATAAACTAACTCAAACACTTTTACAGTGTTACATTGTCAGGAACGACAAATTGACATAGCGTTATATCTAGTGCCACAGAACCGTTGTCAGTAGCGTCAGTTTAAAACGTTAAGCACTCTTGAGTATGGACTCGACCACGTTATCAGATAAAGGACGCTTACGTACATACTTAATGACCCAGGAATGGGCCGGCAGCAAGGGAGGACAGCTGTTAAATATTAGTATGGGTTTGTTACCACCATAGCTTCCTATTTGTAGGAGCCTTGTGGCGTGAGGAGTGGGGAATACCCTTGTTTACCTAGAGAATGTAAGGAACTTTTACGTCATTTCCTATTATGATAGACCCCGACTGTTATGAGATTATAATTGGGGAAATTGTTATATAGGTGTTGGATAAGAAAGTAGTGTTTAAATCTTTTTATGTAAACAGTTTATTTGCATCAAATAGAAAATGACGAGTTGTGTAGAAAATTTCCACTAAAATTATAGTATAGCTACAAGATTCAGGGACTCTTAAAGCTCTTCTAAGGTCGTTGGTTGCTTCACATTCCAGAAGATAGTGAAGTAATGGTTTTTCTGTGAGTTCGTGACTTGATTGATTGAAGATTAAGCCACCCAAAAGGTGGCACGGGCATGAATAGCTTTTTTTTTTTTTTTTTTTTTTTTTTTTTTTTTTTTTTTTTTTTTTTTTTTTTTTTTTTTTTTTGAGATATATGCAAGAGTTGTTACATTCTTGTACAGCCACTAGTACGCGTAGCGTTTCGGGCAGGTCCCTGGAATACGATCCCCTGCCGCGAAGAATCGTTTTTTCATCCAAGTACACATTTTACTGTTGCGTTAAACAGAGGCTACAGTTAAGGAATTGCGCCCAGTAAATCCTCCCCGGCCAGGATACGAACCCATGACAACGCTCGCGGAACGCCAGGCGAGTGTCTTACCACTACACCACGGAGACTGCAAAGTCTCGTGGGCCACCACTCGTAAGTGGTGGCCCTTTTGAGCCATCACCAGTATCAATAGATGATACTGGTGATCTGTGGAGGTGCGACTGCACACTGCGTGACGGGAGATGTCTTCCGTGAGTTCGTGACCTGATTGATTGATGAAGATTAAACCACCCAAAAGGTGGCACGGGCATGAATAGCCCGTAAGTGGTGGCCCTTTTGAGCCATTACCAGTATCAAGAGCTGATACTGGTGATCTGTGGAGGTGCGACTGCACGCTGCGTGACGGGAGATGTCTCCCGTGTTCGTGACCTGATTGATTGATGAAGATTAAACCACCCAAAAGGTGGCACGGGCATGAATAGCCCGTAAGTGGTGGCCTTTTTAATCCATTACCAGTATCAAGAGCTGATACTGGAGATCTGTGGAGGTGCGAATGCACCCTGCATGATAGATGTCTCCCTTGTGAATGTGTTAAGATGAAGATAAAGCCACCCAATAGGTGGCACGGACATGAATTGGTAAGTGGTGGCCCTTTTGAGCCATCACCAGTATCAATAGATGATACTGGAGATCTGTGGAGGTGCGACTGCACCCAGCGTGACGGGAGATGTCTCCCGTGTTTTAAACAGATGAAGAAGAAGAAGCCACCCAAAAGGTGGCACGGGCATGAATAGCTCGTAAGTGGTGGCCCTTTCGAGCCATCGTCTAGATTCGTGACCTCTCCTGCCCTCGTTTAAGTACCCCTTACCTTCTGCGCGCGTGGCGCATGCCGCAAAGCACTGTTCATGCTATTTTTTACCCTCAAATTCCACCGCTTTCGTTCAAGCTGTGTCCATTTGTCAACCAATAAAATCGTTATCTTGCGGGTGCAAAATGGGGGAATAGTTTAAGAACAGTATCTATATTTGACAATTGGTATTTTCCCAACTCGAAGCCCTTTCTAATGCATTCCATTTAATTACTGACACTTAAGTTCTTTATAATGCGCGTGTGGCTTATTTGGGTACTCAATTTCCACCCGTGTCCCCTAGTGCGTGTACCCCTTGTTAAACTGCATCTACCCTATCATTTCCTCTGAAAATCTTTTGTGATCATGTCTTACTTAACTCTTGTCTTCCAGCAGTGTGAGGTTTAGTGCTCATAGTCTTTCCTCGTAGCTCATAAACCTCTGCTTTGGTATTAGTTTGGTGGCAAACCTCTAGCTGAGCCTTCTCCAAATTAGTCATGTGCTTGATATATGGACTCTATGCTGGAGCTGCATACTCAAAGATTGGTCTGATAAGTGGTATAAAAGGTTCTGAATGATTCTTTTAAGAGTTTCTCAAGGCCGTTCTTACGTTGGCCAGCCTGGCATATGCTGCTGATATCCTCTTGATATGGGCTTCAGAGGACAGGTCTGGAGAGATAGCAATCCCCTAGGTCTTTCTCCAAATCTTGAAAAATGTCATCCCCCCCAAATGTATCTGTATCTGGCCTCCTGCTCCCTACACCTACCTTTATTACTTTAAATTTGCTCCGGTTACTCTTGACAACCATTTGTTGGTCCATTCCTTCGGTATGGTGGAAACTGGATGTGGGTGTTCTCCTTCCTACTCTTAACTTCTCTAAAGTTCTCAAATAAGTAACCTAGTGTAATGTGCATCCCTCCTCTTTATAGTATAGTTTCATGTATTACCCTGGCTAGAACCTAAGGATCCTGTAAGTATGAACCCAGGTATTGGCAAGTGGAGCATGTGTTTTACCTTGGGTTTAAGTTTGGACTGGCCTGGCCCTTAAGGGACCATAGGCCACACCACTAGTTTGTTAGTACCTGTGTGTACATCTCTTCTACCTATTTGGAGTCAGATTTAAAGTAAAGTAGGATGTGGTAGAGTATTGTGATCTTATTTAGGGGTTTTCAATGGTTAATAGCAAGTTTTTCACTAGTTTACTACCCCCTCCCTCTTGTCTAGTTAGACATTGTTCCTAGATAGCAGTACTTTTATGTTGAGTTTAGAACTAATTCCCAGGGGGCTGGTCCTAGCCTAATGGTTTCCCCAGTTAAGATTATTCTCCTGTTCATAAATAAGCCCACTCTTTTAACACTATTGTATATTTTTAAATGTTAGTAGTTGGTATTCTCAGCTGTTTATAATGGTCAGGCAGCAGCTCAGTGGGCCCTGTATTTTAGTTAGCAATGGTCAGGCTTGAGGAACTTAGATTGTCATAATGATTTGCTGGCTTAAGGACCTGCCCAAAATGTTGTTAGTAACTTTGCAAGAATAAACCACCTGATCAATGTATGTAATTTAAAAACCTATTGTACCTTCAATTATATATACTGTGTAAATATATAGATATATAAATGTGTAAATGAATGGTCACATGCAGGCCTGGTGAGCCAGATTGAGTTATAACCTCATCCACAGCATATCCAAAACTACTATAAACCATACCTGTTCTTGACAGGTATGGTTTGGCTGGTGATGTGAATGTGCAGGGTGAAGAGGTAAAAAAACTGGATGTACTGGCCAATGACCTCTTCATCAACATGCTGACCTCTTCCTACACCACCTGCCTCCTAGTCTCAGAGGAAAACAAGACTGTAATTGAGGTAAGATGCATTTCATCTCTTAAATGTTGCTAATACCACATCACCATTGCATACTGTATTGTCGTTAGGAGGGTGTCTACATCTGCTCCAGAACTGGGAGCTCAGGCTCCTGTAGGCAATGAGCTACCTCTCTCCCCCTACCCCTAAATGAATGGGGAAGGCAAGGCAAATTAGCTTGCACTAGTTAAAAGAATTTGATAATTGAAGCATACCTGGAGAGGGGTTTCGAGAATTCTACTTCCCGAGCCCGGCCTGAGGCCAGGCTTGACTTGATAACTTGGTCCAACAGGCTGTTGCTTGGAGCGGCCTGCAGGCCCACATATCCACCACACCACCCTAGTTGGTCCAGCACTTCTTGCAAGAACCTCTCAAAGTGCCTCTTGAAATATCCATACAGTATTTCAAATGCTTGCTGGAAGGGTGTTGAACAGCTGTGGACCTCTGATGTCAAGACAGTGTTCTCAATGCACAATTTGTTAATTTGTTCAGTTCTTAGATTTTTCTATAGCACACCTACTCACTGGTTCTATTCTGCATTTCCTTCCTTATCTTTTACTCCAGTATGTTATTCTACTGTGCAAATTTGGGACCTGGCCCTTCAGTACCTTCCATGTATATATTATTTGATAACATTTTCTCCTTTCCAGAGTACATTTTGAGAGCTTTGAGACAGTCCCTATAACTTAAGATTCAATCGTTTCTATGCATACCATATGTGTTCTCTGTATTCCCTCTAATTCAGAGAACACACTCCTGCCCTGAAAGGGGAAGAGAGTAGTGAGCAATACTCAAGACAGGACAGCACCAATGATTTAAATAGTACAGTATTAGCATTGCTGTGGGATTTCTGGATTTGAGTTCTCATAATTCATCCTGTCATTTTCCTGGCTGCCACTATTTGCTGGGTTATGTTCACTAAATGTCAGGTTGCCGGATATCATAATTCTTAATCTTTTACACGTTGCTTTCCTTCTATGAGTAGGTCAGATAGTGTCCTGTACCCTGTTTCATTTAAGTTCATTTTAATCATACTTGCGTACCTGGAACTTGTCACCACTTAAAGATCATGTTATTTTCAGTTGCTCAATTGAAGATTTTTGGAAAATCTGCAGGCAAATATTAATGTCTTCTACAGTGGCAATTTTCATGCTGATTCTTTATCTGCAAAGAGTGACATAAAGCTAGGATACAGGTGTATCCCAGGTGCCCTGGGATAGAGCTTTTCACTGCACTTGGGCTTGATCCTACTAGATTGACTGTCACTCCCTGCATTCTGTTTGACAAATTTGAAAATCCTCCTCTTCAATTTACCCATTATTCCTATTGAACACATTTTATGGGCTATCAATTATTCCATGGTCACATTTGTTGAATGCCTTTGCAAAGTCTGTGTATACAACTGCATTTTGCTTTTCTAAGGCTTCTGTAGCGAGTAGATTATCCCAATAATATACTCGCTCCAAATGCTTTGTTAATATTCCTGTCAACCTTTGGAGATGAATGAGGTAAGGCGTTGCCCGGGCAACACGGTGAGGTGTTGCCCGAGCATATAAGCAGCAGAATAGCAAACATTAACCAGAGTCTACTTTCAAGTGGTCTAGAGCAGACACTTGCGAGATACTGTACCGACGCTCAGTGCGCCCAACTCACACCAAAGTATCACCTGTGTACTTCTGTATATTCGACCAAATATATATATAGTATCTTAGTGTCTGTGTTTGTCACCATACTTTACGTAACAATAGAACTGTTACACTTCTGTGGTTGTCATAGTGGTTAAGTAACCGTGACAGACAGGATCTTCCTGCTATAAATCATGTTGTCCTGGGTTGTGAAGTTCAATGCAATGCAGGCAATGCAGACAATGTAAACAATCGTTAACTAGGTTGAGCCACTAGTTGGACACTATAAACACCAGATGGCAACTTTGAGTTGCCTACTGCATCATTCACATAACCCCCATTGCATGATTCCCAAATCCACTAGAAAAAGGGGAAGGGTGGGAATGGGAAGCCACTCTGTAGTTCCCAAGAGTTCTCACATGGAGAAAAGTAAAACAGAGGGCTGATCATGAGCCGGGGAAGAAGCTGCAAATAGCACACAGGGACACAGCACTTGTACAATGGATCCATTAGTGATGTGTGATGCTGTGTAGGAAAACTGCTCAAAAACAGAGACCCTAACACTAAAGAAATTGCCATCATGGTCAGTTAAACAAGCCACAAGGCAATGGAAAGAGCCCAAAGCAATTCTGTACTGATGGCATGTGCAACTGAACACACTAGACCCTCGGTAAAAAAAATGGACCCTGCAATAAGCCACCATGAACATGGGGCCAGCAAACTGCATGGTCATTCAAACTCTCATGGGGTTGCATAAACATGACACAGCAACCACAGGACAGTGACAAATTGGCAGCCATAGAAAACTAGCAACAAATGCCAAAGCACCACTTTGAAAGGTGAAGACCCAACCTTTGCCATTGATTTTTGATGATCGAAAAGTTGTGCAGTACACACACATGAAACAAGGGGAACCCCCAAAAGTAAGAAGACAGAATGAACATGAAAACCTCAAAAGGGAAAAATAGCCAGATAGAGGTGAAAACAAGAGATTGTGAAGCACAAGGGGGAGCCAAGATGAAGGCTGAAGGGATGATATAGTGAAGGGGAAACTTGTGGCCTTTCATGGTACTCAGTGTGACCTTTTGAAAGCAATTTAAATTAAGAAAACACTAAGATCTGTAAGTTTTTTGACATATTTTAATGTGTAGTGCATAATTCAATGTGCGGCCTTTTGAAATCTTCGGTAAATGAAAAGTGGCCTTTGTATGATAGGTTTCCCCACTCTTGGTATAGTGATTCAAATGACATTACAAAGAAATCTTTACAAAAGGAACATAACCACAGGATCAGAAACAAACTCCAGTGACAGAAATGGTGGAAGATGCACCATGCCACTCCATACTGCCATTGAGAACAGCTGCATACAACTAGGTGAATACAGGAGAGGCAATCTGCCAACAAATAATATGGTGATTGTCATAAATGCTAGCTACAAATTTTAATTTATGGCATGTTTGATAGCATTCGGTTGAGAGCTTAATATGTTAGCGGACCTATTACTAATACTGTAACTTGCTATACTTTAGATAGCATTATGGCAGGTTATAGCAGTGATATAGCATATACTGTACAGGTAATTTAAATTAAATAAAATATTAACTGTTAAGAAAATAAATCTAAAGGTAATATTGTAATTACAAAATTTTAGTGTAAAATTCAAATACTGTACACAAAATGACCTAGATACAATGCTGTAACAAAGTAAAAAGATTGAAGTAGCTGTAGGTAAATCATGTTTTATTTTAATTTTCCCGCTTTAATCTACTTGATTCCCTACATATCTGAAATAACACAAATCAAAGGTATAAGGCTGGAATTACAAATAATGACCTCTCAAAAAGAACGAATGAAATGAATATTATCAAGATTTATTTTTTAAATAGTGTTACATTCGAACTTGAGAAAGGTGCAATTGATGTTAATAATTTATGAAGCTAAATTTTCATTATTGTAAGGAAGTTTTATAAACATGGGCTAATATTCTCTTGCTGGATAAGCGTTTCAAGAAGGATAGTATTAGCATATATCATGGCTAGTCCTAGCAGAGGCACAAGAAGCATCACCAACATGTTGGTTGGCTGGACCCTCAAGTAACCAGAGATACGACCTATTGATAGTTATGTATTGATGCGATTGTCTACTGTATCATTTTTTTTTTTTTTTTTTTTCTCTCTCTCTCTCTCTCTCCTCTCTCTCTCCTGTACTTTCTACACATTTTTCCCCATTACAGTACAGTAGTAGGTTGATTTCTGATCATTGTGCTCCACTCTCATCTACAAGCACTCTCGGAAAAAGTTCAAACATTATTGTAAATGCATAAAAATCTTTTAAACTTTGTATTTAATTTTTTTTTTTTTTGACAGGTAGAGAAAGATCGTCAAGGAAAGTATATTGTCTGCTTTGACCCCCTTGATGGCTCCTCCAACATTGACTGTTTGGTGTCAATTGGTTCAATATTTTCAATCTTTAGGTCAGTCTTGTTTACTATTGCTTATTTTACTTGAGGTTCCCCCTGAAGGCTACTTTATAGTTTATATTTAAATCTTATAAACTGTGGTTTTTGTGCAATATCTAGCCTGCCATCATTTACTTGACACTTTTAAAGACTTTGGTATGGTGGTACAAGGATGATCCCTACTTCAGATCCCTGTAACTCCCTGATGGCAGATTTAGGAATTTTAATAATTAGTCAAGGTATCCTTAAGTCATGCATATCTTGAACAATGTATCTCTTCAAAATTTATACGCATGTTCCCCAATACCAAACCAGAGGATAATCATGGTACCGTACCCTTGTTTGAAAATGATAACTTTGGTTTGTTTTGTAAGTGATGCCACAATTTTATAAAGTTGGTTAAATATTGAATTTGTATACCTTTGGAATTTACCTAAGGGTCACTAACACCCTATTGGCCTTGAGGACTAGCCACTCCAGAAGCTAGCACCTTGTCAAAGCCCCCCCCCCCCCTTATTTGCCTTTGTAAACTGGGCAATACAATACAGCAATACCTCAGTTTAAGAGTTTAATTGGTTCCTGGAGACGCCTCGTATTCCGAAAACTCGCATTCCGAAGCTAATTTCCCCATAAGAAATAAAGGGAAATGAATTAATCCGTTCCTGACTACCCCAAAAACCCCACATCAAACTAAATTTTTATACCTAATTCATCTAAATAAACCTACAAAACTATGTTCAAGTTATTACTTACCTTGCTGTTGATTGCTGTAGGCGTATGGAAGATGGTGAGGTGGGAGGAAGAGGGGAGTTACTGTTTGGAAGGGGAGTCCCCTTCCATTATCACATCAGGCAGTGAGGACTTCACTGGTATGCACACTCTGGCACATTTTGCCTGCATACCACTAGGACTTGCTTGTTTTACTAAGAATTTGTCTAATGACACTTGTTTTTCCCTACATTTTAACACTTGTCTGTAGTAAGACATCACATTATCATTTAAAAGGTCAATGCAACGGCCTGCTACAGCTTTATCTGGGCGAGTTTTTTCAACAAAACTTTGCAGTTCTTCCCATACTTCACACATTTTCTTAATCAAGAAGGGACATCCTCTACTGCCTCTACTCACAGCTATTTTCTTAGGTTGAACCTTACCAATGGCTTTCTTGAGACCCATGGCAAGATATATAATAACTTTTATGCTCAAATGGCCAAAAAAACGATAAAAAACTGTAAATCCTTGTGAAGAATTCAGGTGGGATAGTCACTGGACACGAGACACTGGTAAACTGAGGCGCGATCGCCATGCCACCACGCGCCAGTCGGCCTGTACACGTATCAACAAACTCGCGTCCCGAGGTAACCCTCGCCTTCCGAGACATATTTTTGGAGTAAATCCTGCTCGTCTTCCGAAAAACTCGCATACAGGGACACTCGCATTCCGAGGTACCACTGTAGTTGTGTTTTTCCCTCATCCCAATAGTTTTAAACTCTCAAAAAAAAAAAAATTGTAATTGCAGTGATTAGTAGAGCGCACTGCATCAAATAATTATTTCAAAACCCTCATTTTAGAATTGTTCACAAATTTATGGGGATTTACTTGCTGTGTGCTGCACATAACTGGGTGAAATTTTTGGATAATAACGCAAGTACAGTTATCATTGATGTCTCTACTATGATTTCAGTTCATAAAGGCCAGCAATGCACATGCTGCAATCTCTTCATTTCCATTTCTCTATCTATGCAAATACATCTATACCACACATGATGCTTCAATCATGGGATCCAAGTTCATAACTAATCAATTAGTTATATCATATACTCTTGTACTGTAATGACTGTCCTGCTGTAAACGTGGCCAAATGAACTCGGTAGACCAATAACTGAATAAATCTTTATTTTTACCCATATAATTTTATACAAAGAAATTGCATAACTTCCTTTAACCAGTAGTATATTAGTATATATGGCATTTCATTACATATTACTATACTAGTGTGTATGTGTATATATGTGTGTACATACACAAGTTGTTACATTCTTGTACAGCCACTAGTACACATAGCGTTTCGGGCAGGTCCCTGGAATACGATCCCCGCCGCGAAGAATCGCTTTTACAACCAAGTACCCATTTTACTGTTGAGTTAAACAGAGGCTACAGTTAAGGATTTGTGCCCAGTAAATCCTCCCTGGCCAGGATACGAACCCATGACGAAGCGCTTGCGGAATGCCAGGCGAGTGTCTTGCCACTACGCCACGGAGACTGTACAGGCGATGAGTCACAATAACGTGGCTAAAGAATGTTGACCAGACCACACACTAGGTGAAGGGACGACAACATTTCGGTCCGTCCTCACAATCGACTCGAGAATGGTCCAGGACGGACCGAAATGTCGTTGTCCCTTCACCTTCTAGTGTGTGATCTGGTCAACATTGTGTGTGTGATATATATTAGTACTGTACTGTTTTAATTACACATTAATTACTGGTTGTATATTAGGCATTTCATTACATTTGCTGCTGGATTTTAGTCTTGTAGAATTTTTGGCTAGTTTTTGTATCAAAAAAATTATTCCTAGATAAATTTTAAGTGGAAACTATATTAACTTTTGAAATTTTCAGGAAGATCTCGGATGATGACCCTAATGTAAATGATGCACTCCAGCCAGGCAATCGTCTTGTTGCAGCAGGATATGCCCTCTATGGCTCAGCTACTATGATGGTCATATCTACTGGGAATGGAGTTAATGGATTCATGCTTGATCCAGTGAGTCTTCACTGCAATTTGTAGTATAGTATTCACAAAAGTTAAAATGTGCAAGTACTGTTCATGAAATGCACATTTAGAGTACTGGACTATATTTTTGCTCTTATCTAATAATAATACTGTACCTTAATTAAAATCATTACCTTTGAAAGTGTGTGTGAATGAATAATTATGAATATACAGAAACAAGGTAGTTTACATGGAGTATGAGTAGTTATCACTGGTCATGCCAGCCAATACAGCTGTGGCTGACAGTGGGCATAACTGTCCCATACATGAAATATACATTACAGAATAGTGTATAAACAAACAAGGGCATTGTTAGGCAGCATAACAAAACAAATGGTCCCCCATTCAACACTGCCTCGTAACTTTGAGGCTTATCAGTAAAGAGTTAGCCAAATAAGGATTGGAAGACGCTTATCTGTTCCATCCATGTTACACGAATGAGGTTTAACAGTACTGTACTATAAATTATTGAAGAGGAAATATAGTACCCTGTACTGTAAGTGATTATGCAATATGGCAGTTATTTTCAAAGTAGTTTAGTAACTACCACTACATTGTGGTAGTCATTGAACTACCATTGTTTCAGGACAGGCAGCCAGTATATACATACAGTACATGTTAGGTTTGTATTGGTCCCCATCAGGGACAAATTAGTGACCCTCCCAATGATGCAACCCCACAAGTAGTTTACTAACCCCTGTTACTGCTAGGTGAACAGCGAGCAGCAGGTGAAAGATTGTGCCCTTTTTTCTGTCTCGGCTGGGAATCAAACCTGGGCCTCAAGGACTAAACCCTCCCCCCCCCCCCCCCCAAGCGGCTATCTTGAGGTTATCTTGAGATGGTTTCGGGGCTTTAGTGTCCCCGCGGCCCGGTCCTCGACCAGGCCTTCACCCCCAGGAAGCAGCTCGTGACAGCTGACTAACACCCAGGTACCTATTTTACTGCTAGGTAACAGGGGCATAGGGTGAAAGAAACTCTGCCCATTGTTTCTCACCGGCGCCCGGAATCGAACCCGGGACCACAGGATCACAAGTCCAGCGTGCTGTCCGCTCGGCCGACAGCGGGATTTTTTCATAGATATATATCACGTTAGTGAGAGTTCTGTACGTTTGAGATTTGAACTGTTTGCCTTTTTTATTGTATCTAAGATTCTTGTACATAAGAATGTGAAATATAAATTGGAATGGAATGCTCAGCTCATTGCACACTCACAGCACCCAAGATGAAACTCCATCAGGTCCAACTGCTTTTTCTTCCTAGTCTCTTGAGTAATTTTTCAACTTCATCTTTGGAAACCTCTGTATTCTATGGTATGCTCTTGAGTTTGCATTAGGTCTGGCTCTCTGAAATCCTCATTTTGTATGAATGCACTTTGGAACTGTTCATTTAGCACGTCGCATTTCTTTTTCACTTTGTCCTCTTCCCCATTCTTGATCTCTAGATTTTATCCTTTACCTGCAGCTTGCTTTAAATGAATATAGACTAGGCTTGGATCTGTTTTTGACTCTCCACTATCCCTCTCGGTTCTTTTCTGCCCCTCTCCTCGCTGCTGTGTATTTTTCTTGCTTGTAGTCCTGGTATGTTTGAGGATTGGGCCTCTTCCTATATTGAATCGTTTTTTTTCCCCTCTCTGACTGTCTCACAATTTCTCTTGAAGCAATTCTCATTTCTGGGCCTTGTTCTGTTTTGGTATGAATGTTGTATGCCTTAATCATATACAGTGTACAGTATTTCACAAAATTTGGCATAAATCTCATTTACATCCTTGCCTAGCAACAAGTCTGTCCAGTTAGTCAAAGTATTTTCTAAGCTCCCTAGTGTCCTCTAAAAATAGTTTGTCAACAGTTTCATTGTCCCCATCCTCTTCTAGATTATATCGCTATGCATGTTTAATTTCCAATAGGACATGATCACACTTTTTTTTTCCCCAAGGTAGGAAGATACTGGTGTCAAATATCTATTTCCTGGTGAATATTAAACACCAGAAATATTGAATTTCCTGGTGAATGTCAACACGTCAAGCAGTAGCCTACGTGACGTGCTAAGTGTCTCCAGAATGAGGTTTACAAATCTGTCTGTGCAAATGTCCTCCATTCTTTCTTCATAGGCCTCGGTCTATTGCCCCAGGACCAATAATTGTGATTTATCCTTATCTGCTGTAACTATATCTCATGACCATTGTTGAGCATTTTTGTTACATGCCATTGTTGCATTTCCCAAGGATCCAATTGTTTTGTTTTTTCCTATTAATTGACTCTAGTATTTGAAAAAACTGCCACCAAAGTGTTAATGCTAGATTTCATTCCTGAGGAATGGACTAGGTCCTGTTCACGTGTGCCAGCTGCATGGGGAAAGATTTCCTCGTGAATGGTTATTAGTATTGCCATGACACTTGTCTATGTAAGATTCTGCAAATAATGTAATTAGAGGAAAGTTAAAAACTGTAGTAATGTTTAAGGAATCTGCCAGACTTAGTAATATTGACTGCTATTAATACTGTATATATGCTGGGAGATATAGTAAATAAATTTGATAGAAGAACCAATACTGATCTCTTACATGAAGAGAATTGGCATGTACAAATTACTGTAGTCCATGATCCTAAGGA
>NC_091165.1:12950439-13000439 GCF_040958095.1 Procambarus clarkii
GCTACGCTCGTGGTGTCCCGTCTTCCCAGCACTCTTTGTCATATAACGCTTTGAAACTACTGACGGTCTTGGCCTCCACCACCTTCTCACTTAACTTGTTCCAACCGTCTACCACTCTATTTGCGAAGGTGAATTTTCTTATATTTCTTCGGCATCTGTGTTTAGCTAGTTTAAATCTATGGCCTCTTGTTCTTGAAGTTCCAGGTCTCAGGAAGTCTTCCCTGTCGATTTTATCAATTCCTGTTACTATTTTGTACGTAGTGATCATATCACCTCTTTTTCTTCTGTCTTCTAGTTTTGGCATATTTAATGCTTCTAACCTCTCCTCGTAGCTCTTGCCCTTCAGTTCTGGGAGCCACTTAGTAGCATGTCTTTGCACCTTTTCCAGTTTGTTGATGTGCTTCTTAAGATATGGGCACCACACAACAGCTGCATATTCTAGCTTTGGCCTAACAAAAGTCATGAACAACTTCTTTAGTATATCGCCATCCATGTATTTAAATGCAATTCTGAAATTAGAAAGCATTGCATAGGCTCCTTGCACAATATTCTTAATGTGGTCCTCAGGTGATAGTTTTCTATCTAGAACCACCCCTAGATCTCTTTCTTTATCAGAATTCTTTAAAGATTTCTCACATAATATATAGGTTGTGTGGGGTCTATGTTCTCCTATTCCACATTCCATAACATGACATTTATTAACATTAAATTCCATTTGCCAAGTGGTGCTCCATATACTTATTTTGTTGTGTGTGTGTGTGTGTGTGTGTGTGTGTGAGAAAACAATGCTGTGGTTCATAATTGTACTGGATACTGTTACAAAAGTTTTGGCCTTAAAAGTGGTCTTCTGTGGTACTCCACTCAAGAAATTGTCATTGAAACCTCCTATCGAGGCTTGCAGAAAAGGCTCTGAACCGAAATAGTTAAGTGGCAAATTGTCTTTAATAATTATAGGTGTAACCTAGTGGGTATTTGGTATGTTCCCAGGGTTGATTAGTGTTCCTAGTTGCACCTTCAGTAGTCCTTTTGGTGTTATGGCAAGCACATTTTTTTTTTCCTGGGGTGGATAGAGTATTTGCCAGTGTCTGCCTAACATCAGTATGAATGGAAACAATTTGAAAGCTCCCACATCAGTGTGGAATGTGTGTCTGTTCCTATTTATATTAATAGGATTTGGCCTTTAGAAAGAAAGCAACACATGTACTGCTCATTAATAAGCTTATCATAGTTTTGGCATACTTTTTAATGTGCCCCACTACATTACTTACATTTATATAAATTTGTAATTTTTGTTTAGGCAAAGAAAGCAGGCGCAAGATACATTGGTTCTATGGTTGCTGATGTTCACCGAACTATTAAATATGGTGGAATATTTATGTACCCTGCTACAGCAGATTCTCCCAAAGGCAAGGTAAGATTTTTTTTTTTTGTGTATGCGTGACATTTTAACATGATTTACAGGTCTCGCATTAATACTGGATACAGTATTTTAAGGTTCTGTTTTTAATAGTGTATCCTCACTTGAACGAACTATATGGGACGAAGCCGATTCATTCCAGTGCAAAATTCACTCCATCCGTCTGTCCCCAACAACCCTTATCTCCTCCTTCCCCCCCCCCCCCCCCCCCCAAAAAAATACAACCACATTAATACATGTGCCAGTACACATTTGCCTTGTGAAAAATTGCAACTCATGGAGAGAGTCCTTGCTAGTGCTGGGTGCTGATCCTGTAGGCCTACTGTGAAACCGTATCAAAAACTTTTGAATCTTGGTTTGTTTCTTCGTTGCGAGCTTCATCATAATATCTTTCATGTCATTAGGTGTAGATAATAATGTCGGTTCTTCATCAGTTACAGCAACCAAATAAAGCAAATCATTTGCCTTTTGCAATGATGCAGCATATGGAATAGGTAACATGCTATCCTCCTCTTACACACCCTTGTCAGCATTACCAGTAACATACTGGATAATCGTGTCATCATTTAATTCCTTATATCCTGGATCAGCATCATTATCTAACCACTCAGTCACATCAGAAAACTGCAAATCTTCCTCACCAGCATCTCTTAATGTCTCAAAAATTGCATTATCAAAACCCTCACTCATCTTTGTCTTCATTCTCATCAGGTACCGGACTCAATTTTATTCTATGCATTCTTTAACACTTTCGCGCTCTCAGCGAAGGTCAGGGAAACAACCGTAAGTGCTCACGGCGTTTTGTCGCGTAAGCGTAAAAACAAAAATGTGTGTACTCTTTTTTACTCTCATGACCTTAGTTCTCGAGCTACGTATTTCATTTTGGTACCAACGTGTTCGCAATAAAATTCTCTAGAAGAATTCTATTTTTATCAGTAAAAAAAAGTCACGAAACGTATAGGGATACCAGCACCAAATAACTACGAAGATGACTCGCCGTGAGCGCCCAACAGCAACAAAATGTTTTTACTCTTGGGATTGTTATCACCTCCACACTTGTCCTACAGCGTTAATTTTGGTATCAATGGACTTGCAATGAAATTCCCAACACGGTGATATGAATACAAGCGTAGAAGAATGATTGCGGCCCGCCCGCAAGAGTGTGGGAAGTGGTGAAATTGTTACCCAGTGTCGGTGACGGGACGACGCATGGCGCTTTGATAGTTAAACTTATTTCATTCTCATGACATTATTATTCTATGTACGTCATTCATTTTTGTCAATGTGTTCGCAATAGAATGTTCTATGAGCCCGTAGGTAAAAAAGATCAACAAAGCGTAAGATAGAATAGTGCCAAATATAAAACGCTGGAACATATCAGTGAGAAACACACACGAAATGTTTTTACTTTTATGTTTGTGAACCTTTCATGAACTTATTGTACCATGCAGCCTATTGGTGAGAAAGAGAGCCTCATGGCGCGCAGTTTGAAACAAACCCAAAGTAAATCGGATAAAAATTGAATTTTATACAAATATTTTAAGAGGACATAAGTTTATGTCCACTATGCGGGAGTGGGTAGGCGAAACAGGACTCCAGGTGCGTCCTCATCCCGCGAAAGTGTTAATGTGGTGACCTTCAACTCTCGCCATTCTTTGGCCCAGTTGTAAATTGGGCCTTTAATTAAATGTCTTGACATTTTCTAGTGTTCTACTAGCCCTTGTATCCTTATTAAGCATCTCATCTTCTCTGAGAGCAGACCTTCCATAATGTCTGAATTCATAGCTTATTTATAAAGCCATATGAGAGCATAGATAACCCCCCCCCCCCCCCACCCCCGAGCATAGATAACCATATATATAATTAGTAAAATATTGTTTATTTTGAAGTTTTATGCATTTTGTACAGTACTGTATTAATGCACATGGTTTATATTATGTAGGTTGTTAGAGAGGGAGGGAGGCAGCCGGGAACCCCCCCACCCCCTCACTCCAGGAACAACACACACACTGCTCCCCGGCCACACAATGCCAAGTCAGCTGTCTTTACATTTGCCTTAACAATTCTGTGAAAAGGGAAACGTATTCAAACCGTTTAAAATACTGTACATCACAATCTTCAACATTATTATTGCTCCAGTATGACATTTTGCCAATACAAAAGGCTAATTTCAGTGTAGATAATGCCATAATTGACATCACTAAATTGACTCTTGGCACCTGCTCACTGCTAGTGAGTGTATGCGCCCACACATCTTGGCCTTGCCTCCAGTAAACCCTCCCCTACTGACCCCACCTGCCTTCTCTTACACATTTAAAACTACCTGCCTTCCCTGACAGTTAAATGAAAAAAAAAAAGTTGATACTGTATAATTAAGGAATACACAAAGTAATGTACATAAAAGTAAAGTACATATTAACAAGTACAAATGTTGATTGGGGTAGAGGCTAGGTGCCTTCCCACCCCCTTAATACATCCCCTCACCACTGACACCATTTATTATGACTTCATTTTGACTATGGAATAGGATGGTAATATGTTACAAGCAACTGAAATGGTAATATTTTCTCGGCTAATTTGGTGAAAAGCAGAGAGTGAAACGTTGAGGCGGCAGCCACGTATTGCCAATTACTTGGTAACTCAGGTCAGAGCTCACCACTGACACCACCTGCCTCCCCTGACCCCACTATTACTCCTTGCCTTGCCTTGCCTGACAGCTTCCACCACTGACACCACCTGCCTCCCCCTGACAAACCCTAACTACTGACACCACCACGAGCAGACAACTCACCAGTGACCCCTGACACCATTTTATCATTCTTCAACCATTTCTCCCGGGAACAATGGGTAAGCATAATAAAACACTGTGTAACTGTTTACACTTGGGTGAATCATAGTTGATGACAGCCACCTCAGACGCTTGGTCTCGGTGACCGCTTGGAGGAACATTCCTCGCTTAATCGAACATTTGTATGTTCCACTGAACATTTAGTACCGAATTAAATTTGTTCGGATCATCCGGGAATTCGATAGGGTGGGGTTCATTTGCGCGAGGATGCACTGTTTAATGTAGTGTTCCATTTTCAAACTTCATTGAAGAAATGACTTTAAATATCTAGGTAGGATTTTGCTAATCTGTTTTACATGTAAACAGGACAAAGTATTTCAATAGGTGGCTATAATAAATGTACATGGATTTCTTTTTACTTTATACAGTATGAAATGGCAGAGGTATGACTATTTTGCCAGTGTTGCTGCTACTGTCATTTTTTTTCATGCCAATGACCTTTATTATAGAATGTGACTATTCACTTTAATTACAGATTTTTTTATACATTTCTATTTATCAAAGATTTAATATTGCCTAGAAGGATGTAATTGTAACTGTAACACAACTTGTTTGTTTAACTTGGATTTACCTAGGGCCATCATCTCTGGTGAATTTAGCCCTTTCACTGCATGACATGGCTAGGGTTGAGCATGCCTAGCCATGACCCAAAGGCATCCGGACCTGTCGGTTAACTGCACAACGTAGTTAGGGAAGATTTGAGTACCATGCAAGATTAAACTCCCTGCTGATATACTTGGAGTGTATCAGCTGGGAATTAAATAAAGCTTCCAGTAGACAGTTGCCAGCTTGGAAGTCATGGACTGCTGCTAGGTGAGAGGGACTCAGTACTAAGAGCAATTAGGAGTAGCACATTTAGCTGATCACAGCACTGATAAGCAGCTTATGTCCACAGTATCACTTAATGATTAAATAATGGGTTATTTCATGGTAGTCATAGACGATCCTGACAAGTTATTCCAGGCTAATCAACTTGATGCTGGTTATGATAACAGCACAAGATGGAAATTTACAGCACATAGTCACAATTTGGTGACTATGCATCATGAAACAGGACCTTATATTCATTTAGAAAGAGGATTAATATTAAAGGGTTAGTGATTGTTCTAAACATGATAGCAGTGTTATGTCTAGTTAGTAATGTGTGTAATATATTAGCAAGTATTTTGCTGTATAAGGAGCATGTCAGCATTTGACAAGCATGTGACATTATGCTGTGCTTCAGTTGAGAGATTGCCATACCCACCAGAACTTAGTGATCTATGGTGCATACAAGTGTAAATAGTTGTATAATTTGTATGTGGTGTAATAAAAAGTCTGCATTAAATGTAATAAAATGCCTTTTACTGGATGACCCCCTCCCCGCTCAGCTCGTTGTCGCCGTCTGGGGGCTTAGTGGGCGGCTGCCGGAGTGTGATGCTCCTTGGGACAGTCCTCTGTCCTTTTCTAGCCTTGTGCTCCTGCTGCCGTCCTCTCCAATTCTGCTGGGCATCTTTTCCTTTTCCTTCTGTTTCGTTTTTCTCCCCCCTCTTCTCCTATCTGCTTGCCGTTTCCTGCCGACCTTTTGCTCGTTCTGGTTCTTCCCTTGGACTTCTTCTACTTTGACGCCCGGGTGCTTGAGGAGGCATACTCTTGCACCCGTAGAACTGCGGTACCCGACGTCGAGAGCGAGGGGAACCTTTTATTGTCAATCCCCACTTCGTCACTGAACCCGATCTCGACGGACTGTCGGTTTCTTAAGGTGGCGTTTGTGGGGCGTATACTCACGACGCACCCCTAGGAGGCCCCGACAAGATCGGCGATAGCTTCTTGTTGGGTGTCCTGCCTCTAATTGTGGCTCCATGGTGGGTGTGGGGGCACATTCGTGAGTGAATTCGTAATTTCGTCAAGATGATAACCCCTGTTTCGGCTGTTTCTGGCTTACCTTTTCAGGCTCGTGGGGTGGGCGACCAAGCCCCCCGAGTCGGTCCGTATTGGAAGACCGGGCTCTGTAGCCTCCGCTGCATTGGGCCCCGACCTTGCTCCTCCTTTGGCCTCTCTGACTCCTTCCCCTGGCTCCCCTCCCTCCTCTGTGGTTGGGTCGAACCCCAAGCCCCCAGTGGTGACTACCTCGTCCCCTGGCGCGGCTCCTTCTCTCGTTGTTACTACTGCGCCTTTTAACCCCTCTCTCTCTGGGGGTTCTCACCGCCGTTCTCGTCACGGCCGCCCTCGCTCGATTCCTTCCAGTTCTGCTACCTATCAAGCCTTGTTTGGTCCCGCTTCGTGGGCCAAATATTTTGATCTCCTCCCTCTTGATTCTGCGCCTCCTGACGATTTCTCCCTTCATCGACATCTCATTGATTCCGTGGATGCCTCCATTACTTTTAACCCCACTCGTCTCGGTACGCGTGTCGTTGCTGCTCCTTCTCAGGATGCTGCTTCCCGCTTGGCTGCCTTATCCTGCCTTGGCGAGACCCCCGTTCGGGTCTCGAAGAACGTCCAGTTGAATGCCAGTGTTGGCACTATTTTGCTCCCGCCCCATGTTGCGACCGGTGTTCGGGACCTACGCGACTGCCACGACGATATTCGACATATCCTCGCTGCCCAGGGCCATTCTATTCTCCAGGTGGACACGTTTACTCGTCCCCCTCGTGGTAGTCGCCGTCAACCCCTCCGGGTTGTGAAGATTACCTTTGATGGTAGGACCCTTCCACCCTCTGTCATTCTTGCTGGTGCCAGGTGCTCTGTCCAGGAGTACATTCCTTCTCCTCGGCTCTGCAACAAGTGCTGGAGGTTTGGGCATGGTGCCCTCCGCTGCTCCGGGACTGTCTCTCTCTGTCCTTTGTGTGGTGGCGAAGGTCGCTCTAAGTCGGAGTGCGCTTCTCCCCAGGCTCGTTGCCTCAACTGCGGTGAGGCCCATCCTACCTTCTCCCGTGCGTGTGTCCATTACAAGCTTGAGGCAGCCGTCCTCAACTTGAAGCACCGGGAGCGTTTATCTTTTCCTGAGGCGAGGCGCCAGGTTCGCCGGCTCCCGCCTTATGCTAATATCTCTTATGCTCGCGTGTTGCGCTCTTCCTCTCCTCGTCCTTCCCGCCTTCCTCAGACTCACAACCGTTTCCAGGCCTTGGACCCTGATGCGCCCACTGCCCCCTCCTCTGTCCCTTTGGGTTCTCTCCCGAAGGATCCTCCTCCTGGTCCTCTGTCTGGGGTTCCCCTTCCTTCTACCCGGTCTGTCGTGTCTTCTGTGTCTCCTTCCTCGTCCCCCTCCGATCCTCCTTCCCATCCTCTTCCTCCATCTATCGGCTCTCCCCGCCGCCTGTCGGTGCGGGCGGATGTCCATCGCTCTCCTAACGGCCGTCGTGTGTGCTCTCGTTCGGCTTCTCCTGTTGAGACACTGGAATCCGTTGCCCGGTACGTAGTTGCTGGGACACCGGTCTCTTTAAGTCAGAAGCGTAAGCCTGGCTCCTCTCCTTCCTCTTCCCCGGCGGGTAAGAAGGCTTCGCTTTCTTCCTCAGCTCCTCCTTCTGGCTCTGTTGCTCCTTCCACTCCCGTTTCAATGCTTGCGCCCCCTGTTCCTGCTATGGAGGTTTCTTTGGCCCCTGCTTCCCTTTCGGTTGCTGCTCTTGCTGGGGTGCGCTCCTCTCTTTCTACTCCCCCTCTTCCTGCTGCTGTCCTTGACTGCTCCTCTCCGTTGTCTCCTCCTCCTCCTCCTCCTCCTCCTCCGGACCCTGCCCGCCCACCTCTGATCTGTTCTCCCGTTTCCTTCCCTCCGTCTTTGCTCAGTTTACCCATGCCCCCTAACCCTGACTTTGCTGACCCTGATCCCGACCCTGATATTCTTTAACGTGCTCTGTTGGTCTTTCGCCTTTGTTTCTTCCTTGTTCTCTGTTTTTGTCCTTTCTCTTCTCGTCGTTGTCCATTCTTCAATGGAACGTTCGAGGTTATTACGCCAATTTCCTCGAACTCCAACTTCTGGTTTCGCGGTTTTCGCCCCTTTGTGTCTGTCTCCAGGAGCCGATGCTTGGTGCTCGTCCTGGTCGTTTTCGTGGCTATTCCTTTCTCTCCCCCCCCCCCCAGCCATTGCTGGGGCTTCTAATTCTTCTGCTCTCTTGATTCGGGCTGATGTTCCCTTTGTTCCTTTACTTTTTCCTTCGCCTCTCCATTGTTCTGCTGCTCGTATCTTTGTGGGGCAATGGTACACAGTTTGTTCCATTTATCTCCCCCCGGGTGTCCCGCTCTCTCTTCCTGATTTGAAACACCTCCTAGACTCCTTGCCGGAGCCTGTGCTCCTGCTGGGTGACTTCAATTGTCGTCATTCTCTTTGGGGTGACGTTCTGACGAATACCCGGGGTCGCCTCCTTGAGCCGTTTCTCCTCTCTTCTTCCCTGTCTCTTCTGAATTCTGGTGAGCCCACTCATTTGGACTCTCGAACTCGCACCCTTTCTTGTCTTGATCTTTCTCTCTGCTCTTCTTCTCTTTACTTAGATTTCACATGGCAGGTTCTTGATGACCTCCATGGAAGTGATCATTTCCCCATCCTTGTTTCCTTTTTCTCTTTTCGCCCTTCCCTCTCTTTCCCTAGGTGGCAGTTTGCTAAGGCGGACTGGACCCTGTTTTCCCTCAGTGCTACTCTCTCTGACCTCTCCCTTCTGCCCCTCTCTCGCGCTCCTCCTCCTTTTTCATGACACGGTCTTCGACGCTGCCCTCCGCTCTATTCCTCGCTCTTCCTCTCGGGGTCCACGGAAGTGCGTTCCCTGGTGGAATGCGGACTGTGCTCGGGCTGTCCGCTGTAAGCGTGCAGCCTGGAAGAAGCACCGCCGTAGGCAGACGACCGATTCTTTTCTTTTCTTTCGGAAAGCGAGTGCGGTGGCCCGTAGGGCCATCCGTACGGCTAAACGTGAATGTTGGGCATCTTATGTCTCGACAATTACGTCCGAAACCCCTCTGGCCCAGATCTGGAAGCGTATCCGCAAGATAGCGGGTAAGTTCGTTCCCGATGTTTCACCGGTCCTTCACCTCCATGATACTCTTGTGGCGGACCCGTTGCAGGTCGCTTCCGAACTGGGTTCCCACTTTTCTTCTGTTAGCTCTGGTCTTCATCTTCCCCAATCTTTCCTTCTTCGTAAACCTGTCCTTGAGTCTCGTCCTTTAGATTTCTGCACTCATCTTCAGCTTCCCTATAATGATCCCTTCTCTCTCTCTGAACTTCGTTCTGCCCTGGCCCTCTGCGGTTCTACGGCGGCGGGCTCCGATGGTATTCATTATGAGATGCTTCGCCATCTCCCTCCGAGCACGTCTCAGTATTTACTGAGTCTGTATAATCGGATCTGGGAGTCGTCGTCAGTCCCTGAGGACTGGCTCGATGCCGTTGTCCTCCCTGTTCGCAAACCAGGGTCTCTGGGTACTTCCCCTAAGGACTTTCGCCCTATTGCTCTCACAAGTTGTGTCTGCAAACTCTTTGAACGTATGGTTAACGTTCGTCTGATGTGGTTCCTGGAACACCATCACCTCCTCTCCCCTTCTCAATTTGGTTTCCGCAAGTGCCGCAGCACGACAGATGTCCTGGTGAACTTGGAGGTCTATATACGTACTGCTTTTGCTGCGAAGACCTCCGTTGTTGCCGTCCTTTTTGACCTAGAAAAGGCTTACGACACCACTTGGCGTTATCATATCTCAACTTCATTCTTTTGGCCTTCGTGGTCATCTCCCTCTCTTTCTCCGCAGCTTCCTCTCTCGTCGTTCCTTTCGGGTGCGCCTTGGTACCGCTCTCTCTCCCCCTTTTCAGCAATACGAAGGTGTGCCCCAGGGTAGTGTTCTGAGCACTACTCTTTTTCTGGTTGCCCTCAATGGTGGTCTTTCCTCTCTTCCTTCTGGTGTCTTCTCCGCTCTCTATGTCGATGATCTTACCCTTTGTTGTCAGGGTGATGATTCGCCTCTCCTTCAACGCCGGCTTCAACTTGCGATTGATGCCGTGTCGTCTTGGGCCACAGGTCATGGCTTCAAGTTCTCTACTTCTAAGACTTGTGCCATGACTTTTACGCGGAAACGGGTTGTTCTTCGTCCCTCTTTGTCACTTTATGGTCATCCCCTTGAATACAAAGATTCCGCGAAGCTTTTGGGGTTATTCCTTGACACTCGTTTGTCTTGGTCTCCCCATATCTCTTACCTCCGTGTTGAGTGCTCTAAGTCCCTTACCCTCCTTCGGGTCTTGTCCCATACTTCTTGGGGGGCAGATAGGCGCACTCTCCTTGCTTTACATTCCTCTCTCGTCCTGTCTAAGCTCGATTATGGTTGCCCTGCTTACTCGTCTGCTTCTCCTTCTACTCTTCGCCGTCTTGATGCTTTGCACCATACTGGGTTGCGCCTCGGTTCTGGTGCCTTTCGTTCGACTCCCGTCCTTAGCTTGTATGTTGACACTGGCTTCCTGTCTCTCCAGGACCGCCGTGATCGCTACTGTCTTCGCTATCTTGCGCGGTCCTTGCAACATCCTTCCTCTCGTCTCTGTCGTGCTTTAACTTTTACCCCTCCTGCGGTTCCTGTTCCTCTTCACCACCTCCCTCTTTCTGTCCGGTTATCTCGCCTGCAGGATTCTCTTTCCGTTCGTATTTCTGATGTTTCTCCTCGTGTTGTTCCTTCTTTGCCCCCGTGGAGGGTCCCTCTTCCGCGGTTTTGTACATCCTTGACTCGTATCACTAAAGCTTTTACCCCTCCTACAGTTCTAAAACGCCTTTTCCTCGAGCACTTTTCTTCTCACTCCCGCTCCGTTTCTGTCTTCACCGATGGGTCTAAGTCAGCGGACGGTGTTGGCTACTCTGTTGTTTTTCCTGATCGCACTTATATGTGTCGCTTGCCTCCGGAGACTAGCATCTTTACAGCGGAACTTTATGCTATTCTCTATGCTCTCCGTCTCCTGCTTTCTCGTTGTCAGTCTTCCTTTGTGGTTGTTGTTGACTCGTAGTGCCCTCATGGCTCTCGGGTGCTTTAATCCAGTTCATCCGGTAGTTGTCGAGATCCAGCATTGGCTGTTTCTCGTTCACAGTAAATTTAAGTCGGTTGAGTTTTGTTGGGTTCCCAGCCATATTGGCGTGTCTTTAAATGAGCGTGCGGATGCTGCCGCTAAGGAAGCTGTCCGCTCTTGTCCCATCTCTCGTAAAGGCATTCCGTATTCCGACTTTTACCCGGTTATCCATTCCTCAGTCCTTACCCGTTGGCAGGCTTCTTGGTTGTCTGTTACTGGTAACAAGCTACGTACTCTTAAATGTTGTGTTTCCTCGTGGCCGTCCTCCTTCCACCGTAACCGGCGGTGGGAAACAGCTCTAGCGAGGTTGTGTATTGGCCATACTCGCTTAACCCATGGTCACTTGATGGAGCGCCGCCCTGCTCCTTATTGTCCTAGTTGCATTGTCCCTCTTACGGTCGTGCATGTCCTTCTTGAATGTCCTGACTTCCAGGACGAGCGTGTGTCTTGCTTTCCGACCGCCCCTCGCGGTCACCTGTCCCTCGATAGAATTCTTGGTGACTCGGATACTTTTGATATCGTTCGCCTTATGCGTTTTTGTTCTCGTATTGGCATCCTTGGTGATATTTAGCGCCCTCTGATTATTTTGCGTATTTGATGGTGCTACATAGCCTTCCCGGTTTGGTGCCTTCTTTTGATAATTACTTACTTACTTTTACTGGATGAGCTAAAGTTGCATCTTGCAGAGATTGCTCCATGCAAATGAGGAGCACATGTGGAACTTGTTGTTTAGCCTACTGGGAACACGCCAAAACCTGGACCCTCTATCCTCAGGTGCATAGAGAAAGAGGTGCACAATAGCCAGAGATTCTACAGGAAAGAGGCAGTTGGGTTGACTGTTTATCTGGACTTTAAAATGGCTTTTGAGTCCTATACAAGTTGTTCTGGAAACTGGGACATGCTGGATGAATGATGAGCAGACAGCTGGCATAAGTGAAAAATTTCTAAACTTCCAGAAGGATGAGGGTAGTAAGCAGAGGCACTATCAGACTAGAAGTGTTACAGTACTAGCAGAATACCACCAGATTGTTTTTGTACCAGAACTGCCATGCCCTTAAAGATGACTTGGACAAAGTGTTTGGAGCAACACTTTGCAAATGAAATTGAATGTGAATAAATGCCATATTATGGAATGTGGAAAAAGCTCAAAATAGACCATTCAAAACCCTACAAATTGTGTAGAGGCATTAAATAACTGACAGATTTTGGGGGTGGTTCTAGATAGTCACCAGAGGACCACAAAAATGTATGGAGAGCCTATGCTATGCTTTCCAACTTCAGAATCCTACTTTTAAATATATGGATGGTGAAATATTAAACTTTAAGATTTTTGACAGACCAAACTGGAACATACAGTAGTTGTATGGTGCCCAAATTTCAAGCAGCACATAAATAAACTGGGAAAGGTACAAAGACATGCTACAAAATGGTTTAGAGAACTCGTCTGTGTGTATTTATACCTCGATAAACTTATTTGAATTGGAATTGAAAAATGAGGCAAGAGAAATGGCTAGTGGTGTTAAATACACAAGCTTAAATATAGAAGAAAAGCAATATGATCACTATGTGCAAAATTGTGAAAGGAGTCTTCAAAAATGACATTCTTGAAAAAAAGGCCTTTGATCCAAGCCAAGGAAATAGATGGGGGGGGGGGGATGGAACATTATCTATTGCAAACAGTAGTACACTGCCTTCTTGCTTGTTCTAAGTGAGATGGTAGATATAAAAACTCTGAAGTTTCAAAACATGAGAAGAGTACTGGGAAGACAGAACACCACGAGCACAGCTCTCGCCCTGCAACTACACTTGAGTAATTACTGCTGAAACCATAAATGCAAAGATATTATTGCATTTCATATCCAGTTGGAAAAAATCCAAAGAGAAATATGAAGGGGACCTTTGAGAAGCAGTGGAGCTTCTTGTCCCAGTAGATAAATGGTGGCCCTCAGGTAAATACAGTATATACTTTAGACTTGTATAAAGGTCATCCCCCTCCCAAACTCCTAGGTCGAACTACTGACCTACCCCAGGAGGCAACCTTACAACAATTGCCTGACGTCTGGGGTGCAAGGTGAACAAAGGGAATGTGCCAAGAGATTTCTGTACTCAGACCCCTAAGTTATGGCTAGTCATTTATAGCAAATTGAAGCTATTTTTGATTTGTTGTTGCTGCTCATGGTATAATGGTGGTTAATGTAAAAATAAAACCATTGAATTTTCATGCCTTCTCCTTTTCTCTTTACACATGTACTAATAAATACTAGGGTTCCATACACTGTTGCTGACTGTAGATAATTTTGTACGTGTCTGTGTTAAACATTTCTTGGTTGTTAATTTTATCTGTACTGTATCTTCAGTTGCGGTTGTTGTACGAGTGCAACCCAATGGCCTACTTGGTGGAACAGGCTGGAGGAAAAGCAACAACTGGCAAGATGCCTATTCTGGGTAAGTAACTCTTCACAGTGCAGATGCCTTATAAATGCAAGTCAGCATTGCATAAGGGGTCTCTCAGATGGCAGGTCTTTTATACCTGAAGAGGGTTTGGGAGTTCAGGGACCAGATTCACGAAAGCACTTACAAACCTGTACATCTTTTCTCAATCTTTGGCGGCTTTGTTTCCAATTATTAAACGGTTAATGAGCTCCGAAGCACCAGGACGCTGTTTATAACAATAACAGTTGAATGGGAAGTTCTCATGCTTGTAAACTGTTTAATAAATGTAACCAAAGCTGTCAAAGATTGAGGAAAGATGTATACGTTCGTAAGTGCTTTCGTGAATCTTTGCCCCAGGTAAGCTACTGAAAAAATACAACATTGAATGTAATAAAAGGCCTCTTTCTGGCAGTCTCTTCAGTGGCTTTCAGATGCTATCTGCTGGAATACCAGGAATACTCTGGATTACCCAGAGAACCAGGACCCAAATCTGCCCTCTTAGCCCTTGAGCAGCTAAGCTAATTAAAACTACACCATGGTGTGCATGATGCAGCAGGGGAAGGGAAGCAAACAAAACAGAACACCAGAGGAGCAAAAGTCCCAAAAATTGAACAAAGGATTAAAGAACCTGTCCCCAAGACAAGAAGAGAACCCAGGGGTAGGGCAAAGGACTGTAAAGTTATTTGGGACAGTGTGCTGTTCGGGTGTAAGGGGAAGACACCCGAACCTTCTCCAATGGAGTGAACCCAACTGAAGGCAGGAAAAATGCCAGTGGTAATCAGAGAAGGCAAATCTGGCTACATGCAGCCAAAGCGAAAGACTAGAGGCTCGGAAGTGACTAACCTAAACCAATCATGTGAAGCAGAAAAAGGAACACACAAATAGGTCTTGTAGGAAAATGAAGCTAAAAAAGGGGCAGCATAGCACTTAAGACACTTGCATAAGCACCAGGTGCATGACTGGGGGGGGGGGGGGGCAGTCGGCTGGTGCCCCGGGTCCTCGGGTCTGCCATCTGGTAGCAGTGCTGCCAACTAGTGGTTGGGTCTAGACAATATGTACATTATTTGTCAGGGTTACCAGTGTTTTACATGCATTTCCTAGTTTTGGAATGCTCTACCTTTTTGGCGGTCCTCTTTCAGCCTAGGTTGGACTTTTATATTTCCCCGACTCTCACTGTCTACCGAGTAGGATAGATTCTGGTACTCTATAGGTACTCATAAGGGCCTGGTGGGGTATTTTAGGCTTGGAGCTATGTAGGTGGGTAGCTTTAGGGAACCACAAAGGCCTTCACATCTCATTTTCTTTCGTTCAAATATAATGAATTATCAAGACTCGCTATAATGTAAACAAAAATACCTATATAATTTTTAATACATGTGAATTGTGTGTAAAGGTTACTGTATAGTTCAAATCAGTTTGATCCTCATGAAGGTAAGTTATAAAAAAAAAAATTGTACAGTATACAAAAATTTGCCATATTAAAACATGTATATAAAGTGAAGCTAATGTAAAAAGAATTTGAGAAATTAGGATTTTTACCATTGTTATTCACCCAGGTTCTGACATCAGATAAATTAATGTCCTTAGAGTACAGTACACAATTTGATTTAAAGTCTGTGATCTTTAGTTGCATATAATTTGTGTACAGTACTGCTTTCCAGTCCTAGAAATTTAATATTTTTCAAAAGTGCAGGGGCAGTTTTAATCTTCCAGAATTCAAACTTTCTAAGGGTAATGAGGCTTACAGTATTAGGTAGAAAAACTTGCTAATGAAACTCATTTTTGTTTCAGATGTAGAATTCTTGGTGAATCGGATAATTTTGATATTATTCGCCTTGTGTGTTTCTCGTATTGGCATCCTTGGAGATATTTAGCGCCCTCTGATTACTCCGCACATTTGATGGTGCTACTACATAGCCTTCCCAGTTTGGTGCCTTTTGGTAATTACTTGCTTTGTTTCAGATATTGTGCCTACGGACATTCATCAACGCACACCCATCTTCCTTGGCTCTGCCGATGATGTACAGGAAATCATTGATCTCTACACAAAACACAATCTTTAAAATATCGGTTGAGTGGTAATTAGCTATGATTGTAACTTTATAATTAAAGTTCTTACATGTGTTAAATTTGTTGGATGAAGGTTCTATATGAAATAAATCAGTACATGGAGTGACATTTTTTCCCCCCCAAGACAAGTGCTAAAAAAAAGATAAAAGCAGGAAAAAGATAAAATTTACAAGAGAATACTTGTGCATTTTAATACTTTAGCTGTGGTATCTAAGGCCCCCCCCCCCCAATCTTGGGTCACAGTGAGGGGGGCTAAAACAGTAGTTTTGCAAGTAATACTTATTTCTTTGTACATTCATACCATAGTGGAAAAAGACCTATTTTTGGTTACTGGGAGGTGGGCGGTTTACTAATTTTTTCTTAATAGAAATACAGTATAATGAAAGCTAAAAGATCAACTCTTAAGTGTTCCCAAGATGAAAATAGAGGAATCTAAAATGTTTGCTTGTACAAAATCTAGAACAAAACTACAGACTGCATTGGGGCCCTTGCATAAAAGGGATAAACATCACAGATGGAAAAAAAAAGTGCAATACTGAAGTTACAGTACGATTGTGTTTTCAGTGAACCCTTGAACACATTGCAGATTAATGATTCAAACTAATTCTTTGAATGCAACACCACCACAGAGCCATATAGCGGACGTTACCCTAACCCCACCCGACTCTAGTAGCCATAAATGGTATGCACTCTGCACCAGGTCTGGACTCTTGGCATTCTATCAGCCTGTCCTAATTAACAAAGGCCAAAAGTCTATTCCATGCACCCACCAAACTCCGTTTACGAATGAAAAATGGTTTACGCTGCTACTCTCAATTGATGACATTTGAACACTTCCAGAACGACTTTTTGTTCGAACCACAATGCTGTAAATGCTTCTCATGCATAAAAATTGCCAACAGAACCTAAACACCTAACCTAACCAAAGCCTAAATATACCAATACTATATATAATAATAATTTATATTTGAGAAATTTCCTGTTTTGAATTAACAGCATGTTAAAATTAATGAGTGCATCTTTAGGGTCGACCGCTGGATGGGGTAGACTCGGTCTGAGGGTGGAAATTGACGGGTTGATTCTAATTTTTTTTTTCTTGATGACTATCACAGGCTCTAAACATTCTTTAGAGATGGAGCCTAGATATTGGTGTTATCACTGACATACTTAAAACAGCAGAATTCATGCCACTTCAAAAAGGTGGTAAAGCAGACGCAAAAATTTTATAAAAAAAATGTCGCATATCATTACTCTTGGAAAGTGTACTAAGATAGATCACAAAAATGCCCAGAATTGGGGAAGAGGAGGCAGGTAGCCAATGAATCCTAAATTCTATGGTAGATATATCCCACCCTTATGACTACCTGGAAGGAGGGTGTCGGGAGCCACCAGGGCTCGGCCAGAAATTGGCGTATAATTACACTAGACTGGTTTTCTTTGGGGGGGGGGGTGAAGCCCCTTATGGCTCCCTAATGCTGACTACCCACAAAGAAAACAAAAAGGGCACTTAACAGGGAGGTGGGAGCACTGCAGGAGTCAGGATGAAGAGAAACCTGGATAAAAAATGTTACATTATGGCACCAAGGGCCTGGACACATTAACAAAATACCAGGCTGCCATCACCCTGTTAACCTCCAAAACCCCCGTGCCTGAATATCGGCCCAGGATACAGTATGTTCAAAAACGGCTGAGAGCACTGCATACAGTACTTCGCAACACTATGGGTGCAAGAGTCTACAACAGGCTAGCTAGGCTGAAAAGCACTGCAGATGACCTGAGAAAGGCAAGCCTTGGAACAGAACAAAGGTGGTGATCAACCCAAGAGGCATCCACTGGCAGAATACGTGGCATGAAGGTAGTGGCAGAGAGCTGCCATTGGCCCAACACATGACATCCATGGCTGAACCAACCCATCGTCAATAACCAATGGACCCCTCTAGAAGCCAACCAACTCCTTCACCAGAAAAGAAGTTGGCTGGAAATGAACACACTGCACACCAGGGTCAAATTAACAACCCCCTGCCTCCAGAGGAAACCATGAGGTGGTTTACAACCAGAAGCAAGAGATGCCAAAAATAGACTTAAGAAAACAATCACAGACCAAAGGGGACACTATAAACCGAGCCAAATAATGAAATGAAAATACAGTCCAGAGACCAAGCAAGCTCGGGTGACACATGAACGGGACGGAGGTGAAACAGTGCTCCGCCACATATGTGAGACACGTGTCACATGATACAAGATGATAGTATTCAGCTCGAGATGCTGATAAAAAAAAAGCCAGGACAGAAGAGCACCACATGCTCAGAAATTGAACATTGAAGAGAGAGGAGCACACAGAAATCTTGTACTTTTACTGAGAAGCATGCAAGTGGGAAATGCATCAGAAATACCAAACGTAAAAATCTGAGACGGCCGAATCAGCGAAGCACGTTACTGGGCCGACCCTCTGAAAGAGGCAGAGCTGCAGAAAAATGCCCGGGTTCAAACATGGCAAGCAGCGCTTGAAACCTTCCTTGAGGCTGAGCAGGCCATCAAGGAACTGGAAGGTTCACCCTTTTATGGTAGGACTCCAACCTGGCTTGGACCACGTGCCAGGAATCCCCACTTCAAGTAGTCTAGCTTAAAGGCATCTACTGTGAGGGTCTTGCAATCGATGAATGGCACTGCATACAAGGGAAGATGCAGAGGGGTTGGATTCGCAACTATTTCCTTATTGGTCTGTCCTGTTCATACGTTTGGTCTGGCAACGTTCCCTACAGCAGCAGTGACCAACTTTCCAGACCTCACAGACCACTTAATTCATAATTTTAAATCCAGACGACCACACAAAGGATTTATCTCCAACAATCATATTTGTTAAAGCAATTACAGTACTGTACTTGCTTTTGTATATTTTCACACATTCTCTGAAAATATTCGTGGTTTCCTAGGTAAATCAGGGTGTTTTGATTGAAAGTGCCTTTAGAGTTTCGAAAATTTCATGGCATCATTGGATAAACAGTGGCCGTGGATGCAGCTAATCAGATTTTTTAATAAATTACATTTTAAGCAGTTCAAATCATATTTTCTTGATATTGAGTTTTTTTCTTCTCTCCGCATCCAGTTCGAATATTCTGCCTAATGGTACCTAACGAGGACTGTGGAGGCTCTGACTCATTGATCAGCTTGTAACAAACTAGGCTGTTGTAAGAATTATTCCAGAAGGTTCCAGAAGTTTCGGGTAGGGACCTGACCTCTCGACACACATTCCCCTGGGGATTAGCAGGTCTGAGTCACAAATGGTGGGCATCTTTGTTCATAGTTTTGTATAATGAATCATCCTATAGTATTCAGTAATTTAGAGAAATTAGCCTTTATTCATTTTGTATTAAAATTGTATTGTATAATATCCCTGGTTATAACATCAAGAGTATTCTAATTATTGAGTTAAGTCACCATCAGTGACGTCACGAATCAGATCTAAGTTGTAAGGCGGAGTGACCGGCGGTCATAGGTCATCAGGGTTGACATGTCTACTATTTCTCAAAGTTCAATTAACCATTTTGGGGATCGGGAACAGCTCTGCCGTTAGATGCTTGTGTAATTTAATTTCAGTAAAATAATTCAACCAGTCTGGATCAATTAAGTACAACAGAGGTTAATTGTTATAACTTAAACCTGGCTAAGTAACTTGGTAAAACTTAGACTATGCAGAACAATACAATGCTCTAGTCTGGGCTAGACCAGACGAGGAGAAATCAGTGTGGACACAAGATCAACTGGGAGAGGTCAACCATCTTACCTCCCCAAGACCAGCCCAACATCTTTAGCTGGTAAAACATAGAGGTGTAGTTGCTATGGTTAGTTATAGGGATAGTCACATTGCCATTCAGGTCAAGTAGGGAGTGTTAAAGTGACAGGGAGTGAACATATTTAGATTTTGTTTTAGTTTTTCTTTTAATAAATTAATTAGTTAATAATTTGCATTTTTATTATTTCCATGTGTTTATGTGTATACTTGTCCTGGTCACGTGGTCCACACGAGGCAGAGTTGAATTGGGCGCCGATTCTAACATCGAATCGGAATTCATCATTCCCGTCTAATTCCACACTTAAGAACTCTCAAGGTCATCGGTTATAGTGGGGATCAAGCCCCCAAGGTTGATTAATTAGCATGATCGATCCAGACCTCGATCATTGCTCGTGTTACTGGTCTGGTGGTGGTGGCGGCGGAGGCGACTCTAGGGTTTTGCTCGAAGCCGAGGTCACGTCATACTGGTTGTAGAATCCTAAGTCGGTCAATCGTCTTAGGACCACGTGGCGTGGAGTTGGCTTTGGTAAAAGTTTTGGAGGCCCTTGTAGAGAATAAAAAGTAAGAATACGGGTAGAGGGGGAAAAGAAGAAGGAAAGATTAAGTAGAGAAACCCCTACCCGTGTTACAAGCTCACGGTTAAGTGAAGTACACATATTACTATTGTTACTGTTATCAATAGTTACATTAACTTTTGTAGTGCTAAAGAAATGCAAAATATTCCTTTGGTTTTTTTTTCACTGATATTCACTGTTTATTGCATTCAAATCTGAAGTCAAACAAGAAATAATAGTTATGAAAGTCAAACTATTTGATGCCATTCAATATAACATTTAACAAAAAGTTACTGTACATACCATACACAAATAAAATAAAACATTCAAAATATAAAAATTTCGTAATTATTATTTTTGTTTTATTACTAATAAAAATGCAAATGTCCAGATTTTTCTGTGGACCACCAAAATTTTCTTACGGCTCGCTGGTTGACCACTGCCCTAGAGGGAAGAAAGTGTTCATCTCGTTTTCTTCTTTTGTGGCGTTATCTTGCACATGTATGTATGTCATTCATCCGGGCCATAGGAGCTTCGAACCATGCACCCCAAAAGCAGACCAAGCTACTGATAGAGCTGTGATCTTCCAATTTTGGGGTCCATGGTTCGAGGCTCCCACTGCCCAGGTGAATAAAATGGTTCTCACATTTGCTGTAGTTAGCAATTTACATGTACTGTATATATATGTATACAATATATGAATGATCCATTTGAGGTACAAAAATAGGAACTTGGATCACACAACACATGGTTATCATCAATTTGGCACAATATAATTCTTAATATTTTTGCTGAGTAAAATATGAGTGGAGATATATTAAAACACCCATCACAAATTTTAAATATTTTAAGAGACGGATTTCAATGGAATTATATAAAAAGAAAAAGAAGGAAAATATACCTCTTAAAAGCTGCCTACACAAAATATCAGACTATCAGTGGATATTTATTCACTACAGAATCTATTTTATGAAATATTCCAGTATTGAACATACTGTCTGTTTAAAGCAATGTGATTGGCAACTTTACATTTGTATTTAAACTATGTTACACACAATCTCTCCTGACTGTGAAAGAAAAACATGAGGAATCGGTTATTTCCACTTTATAGCATGGAACAGATCAAGAAAGCACATGGTAAGGACATGCTCATGCACTTTCTAACCATACTTTTTTAATTTCCTGAATTTTGATGTTCCATACCACACAGTGTTTTAGATTTCCTGACCTTTCAGCAGAAATCTGCTTCGTAACATTTAAATGGCTGACACCGGGATGCATAGATCTTTGAGAGTAAAAATATGTTAAGAGATAATACAAAGGTTGCATTTGGTCTTTTGCAGGAAAATATGACCAGCTTTATAGAATATAGAGGAAAAATGACACTTCATTTCCTACAACAAAAACATCTAATTCAGTTTGACAAGATGCCAGTACACACAATAAAAAATACTAAAAACAACCTATTTTCACTCATTCAATATGGACTATGAGACAAAATATTTTGTATGAAACAGGGTGAGATATACACCAATTTAAGGATATGATTGCACAGATTCTATTAATTTCTAAACAGCAATATTGGAAGATTTCTTAATTTTACCTAATTTTTGTTTGTTACCGTTAAGAGTACTGGAAGTAATGCTGCTCAGAACAAATGCCACTGACATTTGCTAAAATGACAAAATCTCATGACTTGTCACCAGCAGCAAATTATTGAACTGTGTTTAACCCTCTTTAAGATGCTTGGCAGATATAAGAGAATTTAACCTCATAAAGTATAACAAGTAGTTGAAAAGTGCTTTATAACCCAACCATCCTGAACACTGAAGTATGATCAGAAATTGCAAATCGTAAAATTTTACACCTGTAGAATCAGTTTTTCAGTTTTAAACTGTAAAACAGTTTCTTTGGCACTGAAGATACCAATCTGTTGATCACTTGATGAACAGGTTCTTAACCTATGTTGTTCAATCTTCATGCTTCATGTTTTTCACATGTTGATTCAGAGTAACTTCATCCCAGCCCCCCCCCTCCCCCCCGAGTAACCCCCACCCAGCCCCCCCTCCCCTTCTGTGTGCTGACTTGCTTATTGACAAACGCCTTACAACCTTATTGTGTACTTGTAGAATCTGAAAGAAAGATGTATTAAATTATATTTTGTATGTTAAGCATGGAAACCATTCATTTCAATTTCATATACAGTACAATGGGTAATGAGCTCTGGCTAATATGTCAAGTTATGGTGAATTAGCTAAAGAAAGAGGGAGGGGAAAATGAGCATATAATATAATGAAATGCTACTTTCTGTGCAGAGTCCTCATTAACTTTCTTTAGCTTAAGGCACTGACTGGTTAATTACAGACACAAGAAACAATTGGGTTTCTAACGACTTTCGAATCCTTACTGAACACACACACGACCAACATCTGGTATCATAATGATAACCTATGTGAATATGGTTATCATCATAAGATGACCAAACCACACATCAGAGGAGGGAGAAACGATGACGTTTTAGTCCGTCTTGGACCATTATCAAGTTGCATGTGTGACAAGTCTCACACATGACCAAGCTACACTCCCGCATTAAACCTTGACCCGACTCCAAGACCATCGGATGCTATGCAACTGGAACCAGAAGGGGGAAAGTGACGACCAGAAGCAGGGTGAACCACACCCACAGCGGGAAGCAAGAGAGGAGTTGACTTAGTCTAGATGGTCACCAGCACTTCAAATTCTGGGTACTTAACACTTTGGCGTACCCCGCGCCCCACCCCTCAACTGTGCGATATGGGACCCAGGGTGTCATGGGAGCGCGTGTAAATTCTGAAAAGTGTATACTCTCTTCAACTTTGTCACCTTAATTCTCGTCCTACGAGATTAAATTTGGTATCATTGTGTTCGCAATAGAATTCTCTATAGGACTAAATGCATATAAACTCCAAAAGCCCGGCTAATTACCCGCAGCAAACAGAGAAAGTGCGAACGAGTTACCCAGGAGCGCGCAAACGCAATAAAATGCTTTCACTATTTTCACTCTGGTCACCTCAATTTTCGTCCTAGGTCTTTCATTTTGGTCTCAATGGGTTCGCAATAGAATTCTCTAGAGGAACATTAGCATATAAAATAAAAAAAAACCTGGTCACGCTCCAACCGCCGACGAGTTGAAGACGGGCCACGCGTTAGCCGCAAGTGAGCGCTCAGACGCCTTCCAGCTACACTCCCAATTCCCGCCCTTTTCAAGCCTTTCTTTCGCAATTTTCTTCCTGGAAGGGCCTTGTTTATGATCACTATCCATCGTGGAGTAAGCATAGATAGTTTCTAAAGCCGCAGTAAGAAATATAGCCACGGAAAATAGCCGAAATGTTCACACGTTTGAGATGCGAGGGGAGGCGACATTGGTCACAACAGTGGAGCGAAAACAATGGGCCCACGGCGTGTGCCAAGCCGCCTGAGGGCCACGAGGCTCAACAAAGAAAATGGGAAGACATCGGCACGCATTTTAAAACCAGTCCCCAAAAAATCGGATAAAAACCTGATTTTTGGCGATTATTTAAAGTGGATGACGCAATGTTGCGTCATCCCCGGCATTACCGACAGTAAACGGATGATGCAATGCTGCATCATGCCCGGGCGAAAGTGTTAAACAACATAAGGGCCATCTCTGAGACATCTAGATAATCAATATGCTGTAAATGCCTAACTCAAGAAAACCTAGCTTGCAAAGCTAGGCAGCTGTCTGGAAGGCTTCCAAACCTGAAGTCAAATCAGTAAGGGCAGAGACCCAGTGAGAACAAACTCCATAAGACTCATGGTCATAGGTGTAACTGATCCAGCAGGCGTCATAGTGGAAGCAGAAAGAATGATCGTCGCCAGGTAGCAAATAAACCAGCGTTGAATGTAATGAAACGTCATTTTCTGGGCGAGTCCTGGAGCAATCGAGGCTGATATGGATACCCCTAACTTTGGCATCAATCAATGTGGGTGGCGATCTAGGCCTACTGGGGACCATGAGCCAGAACCTGGCCCCCTCAGAGAGGCATGAGGAGCAATGGCCTATAGAAATGCACATGTGATTTTGGAGCATTCTATATCTGCCATCGACCAGGACAGGCACCCAGAAAGGTAAGCGCTACAAAACAAACCCCTATTCTGGTTAAAAACGACAAAATTAGACAAACGAGTAGACAGAACTCCCCAACTGAAAACGAGCAAACAGGCATGTCGTCACACGAGCCATGCCACATGTCTGCACAGCTCCAGATATGTGACATGGCTGGAGCCCCAGACCCCCGTGCCGGCGATCCACTCCGCAGTTCTTCAGCTGATGGGATACGGCTTGGTTGTTGTGGCTCCAGCTCTGGACTCTTGTTGTGCTGTCCTCTGTTTGAGTACTGCTCTTACGGTGGTGTGCAAGCTGGGAGTAATATTCACAGGTACTTGGACTGCACGTGCTTAGGGTCATCTTCCCTGAGTGCCCTGTTAGTACCGCCCTAGGGGCTTGGGGTTCCCTTCCACAAGTCACCTTGGGTCTACCTCTATTGGTCTTTTGCTGCTTAGTGATTGACTTCCCCAAGTGTTTTGGGAGGTTTCCTCCTTAGTTGCCTTGGGGCAAGTGGTAGTTTTTGCACTGGTAGGGGTGCGGGGTACTGCGCAGCTAGTTTTCACCTATAACAGCAGCCGGCTCTGTTCCCACTGGGTACGCTGTCCTCTTGCACGGTTTTTCTTTTCTTTTTATTTTTGCCTGGTGTGGGGTCTGCCTTGGTGTTCCTCCCCCCTTTATACTAGGGTTGTTTGTGTTTGGTGGTTCCCCTTGCTTCACCCTCGTGAGTGGACACATCCCGGGGATTCAGCATTAGCAGTGTTGATTGGTTGGCTCTTCTGCCAAGCAGAAGAGCCAACTGCATTCAGCCATCCATTCTGCATCACAGAGGGACGGTGCTGCTCCTGGATTGAACTGGCACTTTCATAGTTTAACTCATTGATGGCTGAACCCCCTAAATGCCCCCTCCTCCTTTCCCCATGGGGGGGTGGGGGGGGGCATCTGGCTTGCTTTGCCAATGCCTGGTCCCACTATTTGTGACCCTTTTGGGTTGTCTCCCATAGCCTTTGGTAGAGTTGCTTCATCTCTTCCCCTCCCTCCTCTCCTGGGTTCTGGACTTTAGGTCAGGACTTTCAAACAGCTGAGCGAGGTCATCATGAAATGGATGGACTTGAGCATCTCTAAGGCGGGTGTCCCAGTTGTTTCCAATCTCCATGCTGGACATGGCTGATGTACGGTACATCCTCGATTTGTCTGGATTAAACAACATTCCCTGTCCAACCTTCCCATGACCACCTTGGTTCAGCTTTGCCTGGTATTATAGGCAGAGATTCCTGGATGGTGTTCCTAGACCTCAAGGACACAAATTGGCACATCCCAATTCATACAGGGTTCAGGGACTGGTTAGGTATCATAGTGGGGTGTCAGGCTTACCGCTAGGGTTCTGTCCTTCGGATAAAACTACAACTTTTCACAGATCTTGAACGTATCCTTTGTGGTTAATTGGATTTGCACAGGAAGCAATTTGCAGCCTACCTGCCTACTTATCAATATACAAAGCCATTCTCAAGTAATTGCAAGGAACTATATAAAACAGAAGGAAAATAAAAATATATGAAGAAATTGAGGATAAGTGGAAAGTGAAAGTACAACAGTTTTGTTAAGCATTTAAAATATGGTTGAACTTATTGTGTAAATGTACTAAGTTGTAATTGATTTCTCACCATCAGGTAAACATTTGTACCACAGCTCCACTGTAGTCTCTTCATTCAGTCTTTTCCTCTTCAGCTTCTCCATCAGCACTAGACTCTTCAGTTGTGGGCTCCTCTTTTTTCTCTTCCTCAACTTCTTCTTTTTTCTCTTCCTCATTATCTACATGTTCCTCCTTCTTCTCTTCACTCTTCTTTGGAGGTCGGCCTCTGCGCCCACCTAAAAAAAAAATATGAATGTTTTGGTATACAGTAGTACAATTTTTTTGTTGATTTATTTGTTGACTGAGCTTCTACATCTGGACTTAGATTCAGTAAATGTCATGTATTTCTTCTTAAATGATTGTATTATGAAAGTTCTTAAGAACTTTCTTAAGAATTCTTACGAACTGGGTTGGTTTGCGTAATTCAACAGACAGCAACATACCCTCATTAAAATGTGTATCTTTGTTCTCTAATTAGTTATATTTCCTATGATGGATTTATAATCTCTTATAACTCTGTCTTCCTGATGGCATAAAACTGTATAGATTACTGTATTAGCAAATATATGTTAGAGAATTTATTGTAGCATGTGTAAAGTTTGGCACTCGAAGCATGAGGAGGCAGGTTATGTTTAAAAAAACTGTATATATATGTATGTTGTACCTAATGGACCAAGTTGCCTAAAAAAGCCAAATTTCCTGAAATATTATATTTTTCAAATATCTTTTCGTATGGAATGATAGTGTTCCATTACATTTCATATGATTTAATTTTGTTTACTTTGATTCAAAACTAACACAAATTTTATGAAACCTAATCTATTCTAAGTTAATCTTTCCATTTTTATTGTTCAATGTTTCATCAGCAATGTGACATCTTCAGGAGTACACTGTTAAACTGACACATCTATAATGAGCTTACAAGATTGACTGATGAAGATTAAGCCACCCAATTATTGGTGGCACGGATATGAGTATCCCATAAGCCATATGGCATGAGTATCCCATAATCCCATCAGCTTACAAGGAAAAATCTAGACATTTATATGTGTGGGTACACCTCACACTACGATTCGCCTAACTCCCGTAAGGGGCCAGGGACTCAGTTTCTCAAACTTCCTCAAATACTTTAAAAAAAATTTGTTGCATAATCTACTAGGCAAATGCTCCAACTTTGTCTAAAGGATCACCAACATAACATGAAAAAATAAGAAAATAAAAATAATTATAAAATTTAATATGGATAATTTCAGATTTTCAAATCAGCTTCAAAAATACAAAATATCACCAATTGTTCATTTGGTGTTATTATGCTCTCAGAATAACATGTGATCTTCATTTGAATCATTGTAGAATTCAGTTTTTCAGTGTAGTTTACTGTAAACAAATTTGTCAATAAGGCATTTGAAATACAGTACAGTATGCTCCAAATTTAGACAAATAAATTTTTAACTCCAAATGTTTAGGGGTTTATGCTAAATCCACAAGACAAAATTGTGGAACAGACAGCTTTGCGCACTACAGTATATGTAAAAATGATGAGAATTGGTCAAAAACTGGATTTTAGAAGCTGACTCAAAGTTGCAATTCTAGTTCTAGATATAATTGAAGTTGAAATTATCAACAATGAATAAGGTAACTATTGTCTAATATAATAAAATAATAAAACTAATGTCATTTAGTTCTCCAGTGGCATTTGTATTGATACACTACATTAGTACACCTCAGTTTTTCAGAGGTAAAATGAGGAGGAGGGGAATGAAATGTTTATTTCTACAGCCAATAGAGCTTTGGCCCACAGTTCGAGTCGCCTTGAGCCCAGGTGAATGGAAAGCATTTCTAATTACAGTATTACTAATAATTACTATAATTATTATTATTACCTGTATCATCCTTATTGTATTAGTAATTCAGGCTTCCCTATGTTTATAATATTTTCAAGGTATAAATATTATTTACACAGCGAAATCACACTAACATCATATACAGTATATCAATGAGAAAATCAACTGGAGCTCTGAGGTGACTCGAACTTGCAACCGAGAAAATCCCCAACCACTAACGCTAACCACTGGACCACCCTGACTTGGTAAGAAGTCACACAACTGGATTTTCTACTGAAATCACAGGAAGTCTGCAATCCCCTCCTGAAGCCAATCCAAGTTTTATGTATGACCCCAAGCACCCTTGTAGGTAACATAGTTCATGCACCACATGCTTTAACATCAAATACACAGAAAACTCACACTAACATGATATGGAATTCCGTGGAACCCTGCCCGCAATTCCTAGAAAACGTGATTATTGAGCATTCTTCTGAAACTTCAACATCCCAAGGAAGCATAATCACAACGACATCTAATGATGGTCGCCAAGTGAGGCACTCAGCCAGATGTATAAATGAAAACATCTAGAATCTTGTTCAGAACATTGTATACATTACCTTGAGAAAGGATGTAGGTTACATCTGAAAATTTGGTTTATAATACATTTATGCACATATTGGGTCTTTGCTTCACCTTCAATGATTAATGGGTCATGAAATTAGTTTTTCTGGGAGGACTCCTCTGGAGGCTCCTTGGTGTTTAACTACTTGGATAACTCCACCCAGTTGAATCCAATTCATACCCTTGCAAGTCATTACAAGCCTACCAGGGACCAGAGGACAAAATTTTACCCCCCCTCTACAGTGGCACAGGGAACTTGATCATACATACCAAGAAAAAGACACCAGAAATGGGAGCAAGACAATACAGACACTCAGTAGAGCTAGGTAAAAAAAAAACTGAAAACAGGGCACCGAGATGAACTACTCAATGAATCGGTTCACTTGCTAGTTAACCTGCATGCCATCAGGCTGCCACACATCTAGCTACTTAGTTCCCAACCTTGACCCATCAGCTTTTTTCCCTAGCATGCATGGCAAATGCCATTGTAGATTTTGCTCCTCGTTCCTGCCATCCTGGGCACTTCTGTCCTGTGATGGCCATTGAAATTTAAATTGAAACTGACATAAGTTTCTTGAAGCATAAATACACGTAACTAGTTGAGGTATCTCAAGCTACAGTATTCTCACCCCATGGGTCATTTGCTTGTGTACTTGTTCCATGCTATAATGTTTGCTTCATGATGTATATTTTTTATGCCACACTTCTTGTGTGTGACTGATTATCTGTCCCTCTCAAACTGCAGTGCCTTGAGTGATTATACCTAGGTGTTTGTTGGTGTTGTCCCTGCCTGGCCAGAGTTATCATCATTGGTGAATTCGGGAGCTGTCTCTAAAAGGCTGGCTCTCTGTTGAGTGGTGCCTCACCCTCAGCTGTGTATGGGTCTTGACTTCATTGCAAGGCTTTGTGGATGGACGCAGTCTAGGGTTTCCATTTCAGGGTGCTGTGTGCTAGTTTTATTGTGCACTGTCTATGCCTTTAACAGCTGCCTGTGTCTATAGGCTGGTTTCAGTCTTTTTATTTGGTGAGCAGCCAGTGCCTGATGTTTCCTACTTGGTCAACCCTTCAGGAACTAGCAAGCCCTTTGCAGCTATTAGGGACTTTATCATATACCAGCTCTCTGATTCTGCCCTAACAAGGTGCAAGTTTGTGGGATGGCCATTGGTCTCCCTGTATTCTGATGGCCATCCGGTAATACCACCACCCACCGCCTGAGGGCGGATTAACCCATCCACCCTGGGACCTGCGACATTCGTCACTGATTGAGCTCCTGCTCAAGGGGGGTCTGTCCATCCTGGAGAGACTTGTCCAGTTTCATGTGCAGGATAATACTGCCTGCCTCAATTGCTTTAGCCAATAACTCAACCCCCCAAAATCTACATCTGGTCACCTGTCTTCTGGCCCTCCACACAACTACCCATTGTGCATGAGTTTAAGACTGTTATCACTGTCGCTTCTGGTCACCACCGGCGACATTAGTGCCTTTGGTGGCACTCTCAGAAAACACCTGACGTACCAGATGTCTTAACCAGCCTGCTTCCACCACAGACACCCACTCATACTCACACACACTCATAAGCACTTTTGCCACACTATATGTTTGAGAGAGAACAACTTCCTACTTCACTCCTACACATTTGGGTCACAAATGTGTGGGAGGATAAATTGAATTCTCTAGGGGTCCTGAGACTTTCACTAAAACGAATTCAAGGTTTCACACATTGCTTACATGCACTCTGGCTGTAGTATATGAGTTCCACCTCCAGGTTTGAATCCTCATGGCTCCTACTGATTTTATCATTGATACATCACATTAATGTGATTTTTTTGTGCATTTCAAGAAAAGCATCTCATAGCACAGCCACAGTTCATGCGGGCAATGTGTGAAACCCTGACTTAGTTTCAGTGGAAGTCTTGGGACCCTTGAGGATTCAGTTGAATTCCAGGTTGCATTGCTTTTGAGCATAATGTAATTACCTAAGTGTAATTACCTAAGTGTAGTTACAGGATGAGAGCTACGCTCGTGGTGTCCCGTCTTCCCAGCACTCTTTGTCATATAACGCTTTGAAACTACTGACGGTCTTGGCCTCCACCACCTTCTCACTTAACTTGTTCCAACCGTCTACCACTCTATTTGCGAAGGTGAATTTTCTTATATTTCTTCGGCATCTGTGTTTAGCTAGTTTAAATCTATGACCTCTTGTTCTTGAAGTTCCAGGTCTCAGGAAGTCTTCCCTGTCGATTTTGTCAATTCCTGTTACTATTTTGTATGTAGTGATCATATCACCTCTTTTTCTTCTGTCTTCTAGTTTTGGCATATTTAATGCTTCTAACCTCTCCTCGTAGCTCTTGCCCTTCAGTTCTGGGAGCCACTTAGTAGCATGTCTTTGCACCTTTTCCAGTTTGTTGATGTGCTTCTTAAGATATGGGCACCACACAACAGCTGCATATTCTAGCTTTGGCCTAACAAAAGTCATGAACAATTTCTTTAGTATATCGCCATCCATGTATTTAAATGCAATTCTGAAGTTAGAAAGCATAGCATAGGCTCCTTGCACAATATTCTTTATGTGGTCCTCAGGTGATAGTTTTCTATCTAGAACCACTCCTAGATCTCTTTCTTTATCAGAATTCTTTAAAGATTTCTCACATAATATATAGGTTGTGTGGGGTCTATGTTCTCCTATTCCACATTCCATAACATGACATTTATTAACATTAAATTCCATTTGCCAAGTGGTGCTCCATATACTTATTTTGTCCAGGTCTTTTTGAAGGGCATGACAGTCATCTAAATTTCTTATCCTTCCTATTATCTTAGCATCATCAGCAAACATGTTCATATAATTCTGTATACCAACTGGTAGATCATTTATGTACACAATAAACATCACTGGTGCAAGAACTGAACCCTGTGGTACTCCACTTGTGACATTTCTCCATTCTGATACATTGCCTCTGATTACTGCCCTCATTTTTCTATCAGTCAGAAAATTTTTCATCCATGATAGAAGCTTACCTGTCACCCCTCCAATATTTTCCAGTTTCCAGAACAACCTCTTATGTGGAACTCTGTCGAAAGCCTTTTTTAGGTCCAGATAGATGCAGTCAACCCAACCATGTGGTCATGTGGTCTAGAGTATGTGCTTGGGAGTACTCTGCGCAGGTTCAAATCCTCCTCATGGCTCCTATTGATTTTCTCTTTTGAGAAGATATTACAGTAGCACATTCTTATGCTGAAAGTGCCAAGGAAACAGGAAGGCCAATAAAGATCACTGGCTCTGCCGTTGTAACAGTTATTTTCTTTCTTGCAAAGTTTATTGTATTATAAGATATTAAAGCATCTTGCATATTGTATTTGAGTAATTCAAAATACAACCTAGGTATGACTGATTAATTCACAAATATACTGAATTTACCTAAGGGTCACTAATACGAGTGGCCTCGACGAGGACAGGAAGACGACAGATTGTCAAAGGTCCACCCATACTCATTTGCATACAGTAATGAAGTAGATAATCATTTTAAAATGTTACTCACTTCCTGGTGTAGCTGCTGCCTTCCTTTCTTTTTTGGTTGGAGGAGTATAAACATCCCCCCTGATAGCTGCCCTGGTTCTTCTCCGACCAGGCGTTTCCTTATCCTCAAATCCCATCTCTTTTAACAATGCTTCACCTTCAGCAGTGGCTCGAGAAACTGTGCTGGTGCGGTTCTTTTTCTGCAATAAAAATACATTCAGTGACAAATTTATGGCAATTTTAATTACAATATTAGCTTTGTGTGATTACAGCATCACCACTCTCTTGCTTAGCTTAAAGAACATAACAATACATAAATCTGCAGAAGGGCCCATGCAAGGCAAGTTCTATTTATAACCAACCACTCTCATTCAAGTACAGTACTATAATTATTCAACTTGTATTTGAAAATTTACAGTGTGCTTCCCCTCTATAATGTTATTTGTAACTTATTACACAGATTATAAGAACGTGGTGGTGATAATTGTGTTGGTTTGTGCTCACAGTGATGGTAGGGTTGGGTGGAGTATAGAGATGTAGATAGGCCCTATTAGATGAATATGTTCACATTAATCTTTAAACTCAAGTTGGGTGAAAGGGGGATGCTTGTTTATATAACATTTAAAAACAGCATCACAATCTAGGTTGGCTTAAATATGAATTCATTTATCTACAATTTACAACAAACATATGCAAACTTTAAACCAATTCTTAAAGGAAAATTTCAAGATAATGACCTGATAATATTGAGCGTGCAAATTTTTCTGGAAGTAATTATCAGTTAAACCATAAAAGGCGATGGCATTGGGGTACAACATTTAGTTTTATATCTAGAAACATTAGTAACAGGAATACCAATACATTTTCAAGAGTAATGTGGAACTCAACTGGGATCCACGATGGTTGTTATGCCCCATAGGCAAGGTCTTGCATTTGTCGATATTAAAAAGCCTTTGCCAAACCATCTGTGGAGTTCATGTAGATCTCTTTGTAAGACTTCAATATTATTATAATACTAATATTTTATAATAATAATATTTCCTACTTTACCATATATCTGTGTCATCTGCAAATTTGATGATGTGGTTTGTAATATCTTCTGATGTAGTTGGTAATATTCTCATCTATGTCATTAATGTACAATATATGACAAAATGGGATGGCCCCAAATTGGACCCCTGAGGTACCCCACTTACCACATTTCTCCATTCAGATTCATTTCCATTTAGCACGACCCTTTGATTTCTTTGTTGCAACCATTATCAAGGACAAGGGGTCAGAACTTATTTGGCAATAGTTATACAGTAAATGAGTGGAGGAAACTCACCACTCATTTGAAAAGTTTTCAAAAAACCTTAGGCAAGTAAACAAAAAATTATGTATAGTAAAGACAGAATATGTTGTACAGATACAGTACAAGAGAAAATAAATGGTTATAAATAAGTTCTGATTCGGTGGCCAGCTGACATACTTCAGTTTTAACCCTCTCAGCCAATTTCTCTTGAAACACCTGACTTACGCTCAACACATGTATGGAATGTATGGTTATGAAAAGGCCCACAACTGTGACAACTCCAGACTCCAATTCCAAGAAACCTATAAGTGTCTCTTACGTATGTCAGATGATTAAAAAAAAGCAGTATCTTATATGGTAATCATTGTAAAATCATATTCAATGACTGTGAGCCGGACCTGCTCAAGTATAAAATGTTAATAAATAAATAATAGACAAAATATTGAGTGTACGTTGTCGCTAAGACAATTTTTCGTGAACAATTCACATAGTCGTCAGAGAAACAATACGTGAGAGACCTGAGATGAACAGGTGGGCCCTCGGCCCCACTATGCAGTAGTTGGCGCAGCACCCACGCGCGCCCACAGAGGCCGCGCCTCTATGTCAAAATTTAAAAAAATTCAAATGTTTATTTGGGTAAAGTACATACATACAAGGGGTGATACAGATATTGATGAATTTATAGATAGAGCTAGTATATACAATGCCTAAAGCCACTATTACGCAAAGCGTTTCGGGCAGAATGTAATGTAATGATACTTTATTCATAATGATATATAATCGCAACAATATTTCAGTGGTACTTAAATTTGCTGATTGTTCCTAATAGTTGGGGTTGGTTTATTGTGCCCCATACCCGTCTTTGATAGTTTATTTTGCCCCATACCCATCTGTGAGTGATAGTTTATTTTGCCCCATACCCGTCTTTGAGTGATAGTTTATTGTGCCCCATACCCATCAGTGAGTGATAGTTTATTGTGCCCCATACCCATCTGTGAGTGATCGTTTATTGTGCCCATACTCATCTGTGAGTGATAGTTTATTGTGCCCCACACCCATCTGTGAGTGATCGTTTATTGTGCCCATACTCATCTGTGAGTGATCGTTTATTGTGCCCCATACCCATCAGTGAGTGATAGTTTATTGTGCCCCATACCCATCAGTGAGTGATAGTTTATTGTGCCCCATACCCATCTGTGAGTGATAGTTTATTGTGCCCCATACCCATCTGTGAGTGATAGTTTATTGTGCCCCATACCCATCTGTGAGTGATAGTTTATTGTGCCCCATACCCATCTGTGAGTGATAGTTTATTGTGCCCCATACCCATCTGTGAGTGATAGTTTATTGTGCCCCATACCCATCTGTGAGTGATAGTTTATTGTGCCCCATACCCATCTGTGAGTGATCGTTTATTGTGCCCCATTGACAATGTTTGGCGTACATTGTCGTACGCCAAACAGACCTTCGATTAGATTAAGTATGCGTCAATAGTGCGACGTGCTATTAGGAGAACGGGTTGAGAAATGAGTCAAAACCCATGCTTTCAAAGGAGTTGATTAGCAACTAACTTCAGATTGGTTTTGACGAGCCTCGTGACAACACAACTCTTCACATGCCCTACAGCATTATGTAATTGAATATGAAAAAAATTGAAGAATTTAGAAACTACTCTTATCGTTAATGTTTTTCAAATGTCCAAGCATTTATTATGGGATAAAATATTACACAATCCAAGTGAAGTAATCCAAGATTGCTTACTATAGATAGTACATGTTTTTGTGTGTCAGTTAACACTGTCTTCTGTTACGATCTCAGGTAGCTAAAAAACGAGTCTACCTTGAGAGTTATTCTGCAAGACCTGACCTAAATAAGAGGTCAAAGACACATAGACATGTGAATGTATATAGTAAACATTCGATTAGATTTGGCAAACAGTTAAAAGCATGGGCAGTGAATAAATGTGTACATAAATGACTTGACATGAGATGTCGAAAGTTTGTGAGGAAGGCATGAGGCTCGTGTCAGGGGCCTTGACCTTACTCGAGTAGGGGAAGTCGTGGAAGGTGGATGTTGTGTCTTTAAGCTCCTGGTAGTAGAGGGAAGAAACCCTATTTACGTGCTCCGTCAAGAGGAGAATTATTCAGGGGTTCTTGTGTGAAGCCTGGAGACGACTTCGTGCTCAAGTTGGGAAGGATAAAAGCCCTGTAGAGAAGTTTAAATGGCACTTTTGTGGGCTGAGGAGTGCGCCAACGTCCAACGCTGGGGCCAGGGCGCACCCTTATACAACTAACACTGTGGTAAGCACAATTTTAACCAGTTTACAGTGATTGTCTGCAGTTGGTCGTGTGCCCAGTGACCGTAGCGAATGTTTATTGATATGTTAGGCATATTTTGATGAGGCGGAAGGCCAAAATAAGAGAGTAAAGATGGAGGAACGCCCTGGAGAGCGTAGCGACATCCATCCACTCTGACCGCTGGTGGGCGACTGAGTGAGAGGGCCGCCCGGGAAGCGGAGAGCTCCTAGGGAGGGGAGAAAATGGACCAGCCCAAACGTGGGGGAGTCACCTCACAGCATATAGAAAGCAGAAAGATGTCAAGTGAAACATTTTTATTAGCGTGTCGATGGGTTGCAGGATTGTCTGGGGAAGGAGTTGCTGAGAACTTCGAAGCCAGCAGAGAGGGAGGGAGTAAATTTTTAAATTTTGCCCAGAGGGGCGAGTTTATTGGGCAGCGCCACTCATCTTGAGTGGACATACCGCCATAGCAGCATGTACAACACTCCCCAATAGGAAGAAAACCCGCTGGGTTGTTAGTTGATGAGACTCTAAGGATTTCATCAAATCCCTTCAAATTTTCTGCTGTATGTTAGCTTGTGGACCATTCAAGCTTGTCGCATCAATGTTACTCATGCGGCCCCAGCGTGAGTAGTGAAGTGATTTGATGAAATCTGTGCCCAAAATAGTCACGAGCTCTGTCGGGTATTAGGGTTAAGTCAGATGACTTTCCAATATTTTTGAACATTCTGTTAGTTAACTGGTTATAGTACTGGACACACCAAGGGGCATGGAGGCCATGGCTGACAGGGTTAGAATCCTTCAGGGGTCAAGAGTTTTTCTGAAATACAAAAAAAATATATAATTATAGGTGTGGGTGTATTTATTTAGTTGTTTTGCTGGGGTTGAGCTTTGCTCTTTTGGCCCGCCTATCAACTGTTTACTAACTTCCTTTTTTTTTCCCCCCACACACACACACAACCCAGGAAGCAGCCCGTGACAGCTGACTAACTCCCAGGTACCTATTTACTGCTAGGTAACGGGGGCATTCAGGGTGAAAGAAACTTTGCCCATTTGTTTCTGCCTGGTGCGGGAATCGAACCCGCGCCACAGAATTAAGAGTACTGCGCGCTATCCACTAGGCTACCAAGCCCCCCCCCTATCCACCAGGCTACCAGGGCCCTGTGTACTCACCTAGTTGTGTTTGCGGGGTTGAGCTCTGGCTCTTTGGTCCCGCCGTAGTGCGCGTGTGTGCGCGCGCGTGTGTGTGCGCGCGTGTGTGTGCGCGTGTGTGTGCGTGTGTGTGTGCGCGCGTGCGCGCGCGCGCAACAAAAAAAACTCCTCACCCCTGAAGAATTCGAACCAAGCCAGAGGTTCCATGGCCCTTTACGTGTCCAGTACTTGCACCACGAGACTACAACGACTATTAACAGAATTGAAAGTCGTCTGACCCTTAATCCAATTCCCAACAGCCCTCTGTGACCTTTTTTTGGGCACATATTTCAGCAAATCTGGAGCACAATGCCCTATTCATATGGGAATCCCAACCAATATCCTCCTACCTTTTTGTTCTGTTGTACATCTTTCCTGCTGACAGTTTCCACTCAAGTTCTTAACTGGGTTCCCGTTAATGTTCTGTTATTCCCCTGCTTTTATTCCTTCCTGTAAAACAGAGAAGAGGTTCAACCTCTCACCCACTGTCTCCCTGATTATTAATTTCCCGTTATTCACTAATGTTCTAGCACTCTCCAATGTCCCATTGTAATGTCTTGTAATGTCCCATTGTTGATCCCAAGAGTAATCACTAGCCAGACATTAACACTGAGGCAGCTCTTATTTATATACAATCAACCTTATTCATATATGTTTAAACTTCACTCCAAATAATCCAGCGATCACATGTCTATTATGTTAACCGGTAATCTTTCACATAAATGAACCCTGTCCAGCTACTCTGATTCATCAAGCAAGTACGCAACCATTTACGATATATGTACATCTTTCAACAATCACGGCGGCTTTGTTTACATTTAGCAAGCACTACGAGATTATCAATCAATCTCGCTACAAGCTGAGTCCAACCCGTCCTCGACTCAAATCCCTTACATCCAGCAGTCGACTGCACAGACGCATTTATAATTTTTTTCATGCTGTTCATTCAAAACAAGAATTTTCTCAAGTATGAATAAATATTATAATGGCATATTGTGTATATATATGTAGGTTAGGTTACGTGTTTAGGTTCTGTTGGCGATTATTTGTATTTGTAGTACGTAGGTGAAGCATTTATAGCGTTGTGGTTCGAACAAATTTCATCAGTGAAGCACTTGTTCCGGAAGTGTTCGAACTTCATCAGTTGCGAGTCGCCAGCCCGTCCTCTAAACAAAGATCCAAAAGTGATTCCATGCACCCGCCAAACGCCCTGTTTATGAATGAAAAGCGGTTTACACACGACTCACAACTGCTGACGTTCGAACATAACCGGAACAAGTGCTTCACTGACGAATTTTGTTCGAACCACAACGCTGTAAATGCTTCACCCACGTACTACAAATACAAATAATCGCCAACAGAACCTAAACACCTGACTTAACCTAACCTATGCCTATTTATACACAATATGCTAATATATTATAATATTAATTTATACTTGAGAACATTCCCGTTTTGAATGAACAGCATGTTAAAATTTATGAATGCGTCTGTGGGGTTGACCGCTGGATGTAATGGACTTGAGTCCAGGATGGGTTGAACGGGAAATATAATTTTTCAGGGAAATTCCTGCGTGGAATTTCCGCGCAGGAAATTTCCCAGGCCTAGCCAGAGGCTTTAAAGCCCCTAAGCCTCTGGTTGGCCCACTAAGTGTTGCTTGCTTCTGTTTTACTTAGGCAAAGTATGAGTATTTATGACTCGTATGGTCGTTTCAGAAGATTTTGCCCAATGTGTTTAACAACTTTTTATGCTCTGTTGAATCTAAGTTGAAATCTTAATGGGTTTGTAACTGTACACTGTGTTAGATGATGTTCCAGTGGTCTGTCGGGCATTTCTCCACAGTGCTGACATTTCCTCTCATCTTCCGGAACCTGTAAGCCTATTTCCCATGCACATGGGTTTCCAAGCCTAATGCGATGTAAGTGTACTTCTGTTGTTCAACTGCTCCCTTTCATCAAACTAAGTGGTTCGTAGTTGGTTGAATTCTTGAACCAACCTGCAGATCCTGATGTTGCAACTGCTGTGTCGTGGTCACTGTACATCTGCATTGCTCTATTTTTAATTACTTTCTTAATCTGCGATAGGCTCTGTGGTATATAAATGTCTACATTTCTTCGCTTAGTTGCAAGTTTTGCAGCTTCGTCTGCAATGGTTTGCACAAGACTCAACTGATTTCGTTCGAACACTTCCGGAACAAGTGCTTCACCCACGTACTACAAATGCAAATAATCGCCAACATGACCTAAACACCTAACCTAACTTTACACATGTCTATATATGTACAATATGCTAATATATTATAATATTTATTTATATTTGAGAAAATTCCCGTTTTGAATTAACAGCATGTAAAAATTTATGAATGGGTCTGTGGGGTTGGCCGCTGGATGGACGGAGTCGAGGACGGGTTGCACAACTGATTTCGTTCGAACACTTCTGGAACAAATGCTTTACTGACGAATTTTGTTCGAACCACAACGCTTAAATTCTTTACCCACGTACTACAAATAAACGCCAACAGAACCTAAACACCTAACTTATGCCTATATATGCACAATACACAAATATATTATAATATTAATATTTGAGATCATTCCCGTTTTGAATTAGCAGCATATAAAAGTTTGAATGCGTCTGTGGGGTCGACCACTGGATGTAATGGACTTGAGTCGAGGACAGGTTGTAAATGCTTCACCCGCGTACTGCAAATACAGATAATCGCCAACAGAACATAAACATCTAACCAGTGATTAAATATGCACAGTATGCTAATATGTAACAATATTCATTTATTACTATTTTTGAGAAAATTCCTATTTTAAATGAACAGCATGTTAAAATTGATGACTGAGTCTTTGGGGTCGACCGCTGGGTAGAATGGACTTGGTCTTAGGACGGGTTGTAAGTGCTTCACTCACGTCCTTCAAATGCAAATAATCGCCAACTTGGATACTTAATCTATGTCTAACTATACCTAGAACTTTAATATATAATATTTATTGTTGAGTAAACCTATTCTAATGCACAATACATAAAAATTGAAGAATGCGTCAGGGAAGGGGGGCCGGCCGACGCTAATGAGCCTGGCCTGAGGATAGGTTGTTTAAACTGTGCAATTACGAAAACTTAGTGACAACCAGAAAACAAAAAGGATTACGATGTTACAAACTTACACAGTACAATATATATTCTGAGTCTATGGTATAATTCTAAGACATTCTAAAGTTGAGTATTTTTTTTTACCAATCTTGCATATATTGCCAAACCTCCAGTATTGTTTACAATGAACGGTGCGGGGATTATCCCCTCACGTGATGTTCAAACTTCTAAATTGTGTCAAGTGGAAACTATGGACCAATAACAATACAGATCTTCTCATACATAATATTGAAACAATGGGTAGACGTTCTCCTGATATATCAAAAACTGCAAATGTTCACGTGGCAAAATTGTTATAAGTATAATATGTGGTCATAATACATATTATGACCACAGAAAGCTCAAGCAATCCCACAACCAAAGCTTCCAGCAGCACTACCACGAGAGGAGCAACAGTAGCAAACGCTCCCAAAGAAGCACTGGAGGGCCTCCGCACCAGCCACAGGTCCCTGACACTCAACACCACCAACACCCACCACTCCTGGCTCACACTACCGACACCCACCACTCCTGGCTCACACTACCGACACCCACCACTCCTGGCTCACACTACCGACACCCACCACTCCTGGCTCACACTACCGACACCCACCACTCCTGGCTCACACTACCGACACCCACCACTCCTGGCTCACACAACCGACACCCACCACTCCTGGCTCACACTACCGACACCCACCTCTCCTGGCTCTCACTACCGACACCCACCACTCCTGGCTCACACTACCGACACCCACCTCTCCTGGCTCTCACTACCGACACCCACCACTCCTGGCTCTCACTACCGACACCCACCACTCCTGGCTCTCACTACCGACACCCACCTCTCCTGGCTCTCACTACCGACACCCACCACTCCTGGCTCTCACTACCGACACCCACCTCTCCTGGCTCTCACTACCGACACCCACCACTCCTGGCTCACACTACCGACACCCACCACTCCTGGCTCACACACCACCGACACCCACCACTCCTGGCTCACACACCACCGACACCCACCACTCCTGGCTCACACTACCGACACCCACCACTCCTGGCTCACACTACCGACACCCACCACTCCTGGCTCACACACCGCCGACACCCACCACTCCTGGCTCACACACCGCCGACACCCACCACTCCTGGCTCACACACCGCCGACACCCACCACTCCTGGCTCACACACCGCCGACACCCACCACTCCTGGCTCACACACCGCCGACACCCACCACTCCTGGCTCACACACCGCCGACACCCACCACTCCTGGCTCACACACCGCCGACACCCACCACTCCTGGCTCACACACCGCCGACACCCACCACTCCTGGCTCACACACCGCCGACACCCACCACTCCTGGCTCACACACCGCCGACACCCACCACTCCTGGCTCACACACCGCCGACACCCACCACTCCTGGCTCACACACCGCCGACACCCACCACTCCTGGCTCACACACCGCCGACACCCACCACTCCTGGCTCACACACCGCCGACACCCACCACTCCTGGCTCACACACCGCCGACACCCACCACTCCTGGCTCACACACCGCCGACACCCACCACTCCTGGCTCACACACCGCCGACACCCACCACTCCTGGCTCACACACCGCCGACACCCACCACTCCTGGCTCACACACCGCCGACACCCACCACTCCTGGCTCACACACCGCCGACACCCACCACTCCTGGCTCACACACCGCCGACACCCACCACTCCTGGCTCACACACCGCCGACACCCACCACTCCTGGCTCACACACCGCCGACACCCACCACTCCTGGCTCACACACCGCCGACACCCACCACTCCTGGCTCACACACCGCCGACACCCACCACTCCTGGCTCACACACCGCCGACACCCACCACTCCTGGCTCACACATCGCCGACACCCACCACTCCTGGCTCACACACCGCCGACACCCACCACTCCTGGCTCACACACCGCCGACACCCACCACTCCTGGCTCTCACACCACCGACACCCACCTCTCCTGGCTCTCACACCACCGACACCCACCACTCCTGGCTCACACACCACCGACACCCACCACTCCTGGCTCACACACCACCGACACCTACCGCTCATGACAAGTATACTTGTATAAGGTTGTACAGTATGAGACTACTCCGGTATATTACTCAGGTGTTGAGGGTAATGTAGTTCTCCATGCGAGTAACACAGGTATAATTACTGACGTAACTGCAAACACAAGTATTGATAATCGTTATAATATTTTATCAATTGGAAGCTGTTCGTAGGGAACACCTCATAAATTATCACCGTAAATTATGTAGCGGTTGATTAGGTGTGAGAGCCGTTGGCAAGACCAGCAGAAGGGCTGGTGGCGTCCGTGGGAGCAACCAGTGGTGTTGGTGGTAGATCAATACACCATGAGCAACCCGACATCTTGTTAGCCAGCCTGCTGGTCTCCTCCCTCATCTCCCTCACACCTCACACGTGAAACTCTTCTACACTGTCACACCTCCGTGTCTCACCCCTCTGCTCTACAGCCCTCTGTTCACCACGGGTCTACCCCTTCACAACCCCTACACTGTCACTTGAACATTATCTCCCTATGTCAACACTGTCCCCTCACACCTGCACACTGTCCCTCACACCCCCACACTGTCCCTCACACCTCCACACTGTCCCCTCACACCTCCACACTGTCCCCTCACACCTCCACACTGTCCCCTCACACCTCCACACTGTCCCCTCACACCTCCACACTGTCCCCTCACACCTCCACACTGTCCCCTCACACCTCCACACTGTCCCCTCACACCTCCACACTGTCCCCTCACACCTCCACACTGTCCCTCACACCTCCACACTGTCCCTCACACCTCCACACTGTCCCTCACACCCCCACACTGTCCCCTCACACCTCCACACTGTCCCCTCACACTGTCCCTCACACCTGCACACTGTCCCCTCACACTGTCCCTCACACCTGCACACTGTCCCTCACACCTCCACACTGTCCCTCACACCCCCACACTGTCCCCTCACACCTCCACACTGTCCCCTCACACCTGCACACTGTCCCTCACACCTCCACACTGTCCCTCACACCCCCACACTGTCCCCTCACACCCCCACACTGTCCCCTCACACCTCCACACTGTCCCCTCACACCTGCACACTGTCCCTCACACCTCCACACTGTCCCTCACACCCCCACACTGTCCCCTCACACCTCCACACTGTCCCCTCACACCTCCACACTGTCCCTCACACCTCCACACTGTCCCCTCACACCTCCACACTGTCCCCTCACACCTCCACACTGTCCCCTCACACCTCCACACTGTCCCCTCACACCTCCACACTGTCCCCTCACACCTCCACACTGTCCCCTCACACCTCCACACTGTCCCCTCACACCTCCACACTGTCCCCTCACACCTCCACACTGTCCCCTCACACCTCCACACTGTCCCCTCACACCCCCACACTGTCCCCTCACACCCCCACACTGTCCCCTCACACCTCCACACTGTCCCCTCACACCTCCACACTGTCCCCTCACACCTCCACACTGTCCCCTCACACCTCCACACTGTCCCCTCACACCTCCACACTGTCTCCTCACACCCCCACACTGTCCCCTCACACCTCCACACTGTCCCCTCACACCCCCACACTGTCCCCTCACACCTCCACACTGTCCCCTCACACCTCCACACTGTCCCCTCACACCTCCACACTGTCCCCTCACACCTCCACACTGTCCCCTCACACCCCCACACTGTCCCCTCACACCTCCACACTGTCCCCCTCACACCTCCACACTGTCCCCCTCACACCTCCACACTGTCCCCCTCACACCTCCACACTGTCCCCCTCACACCTCCACACTGTCCCCCTCACACCTCCACACTGTCCCCCTCACACCTCCACACTGTCCCCCTCACACCTCCACACTGTCCCCCTCACACCTCCACACTGTCCCCCTCACACCTCCACACTGCCCCCTCACACCTCCACACTGTCCCTCACACTGTCCCTAGCACCTAGTCAGCCCCTTAACAAAAATGTATACCTTTTAAGACTGCAGTTTACGGCTTAAAGGGTCTGAGCTTCCCCAGAGGTGTTGTAACTGATGTCATATGATGTTTATTATATAATGGTATAAAAATGGGTTTGTACGTATAGGTGCTGATGATTACGAAGATGTTACAACTCTGACCCTTATTCAGTAATCAGTTATGAAACTTATCGTACTTAAATAATCATCTAATATAAGATTTTCGAAGCATGTGACCCAAGAATTTTTATTTTAAATGATAAATCTGAGACCAGTGATGTTATTTTACTTCAGTCACCCACATCTGAGTTAATCCTACAACAAACGAAAATGTAAAATTAATGGCTAACTCGTTAATTCAAATTTTATGAATTAATTTTAATAACAGATTTTAAATAATATTTTCAAAGTCGTTTACAAGGAAACGCACAATTTTTGGTTTTCTTAATATTAGGAGTTATTGAGAGTGGTGCGGGAGGGTGAGATGAGCACCTCAGGGGAAGACAACACAAAGTCGTACACGAGACAAGAAGAAAACCAAAATATTTTACTGATTGGAAAAAAATCCACAATTATTAGGCCTATATTTAGAATCGCGAGGCAATACATAAGAAAATGGTGACATCTTGAAAGAAAAAAACAATTATGTTAAGCAGACAGACATGCAACATGATGGATGTCGGTCCTCTCGGCTCCTTAACAGTCCCCCGTTGGCGATGTAATAATTGCAGCATCCCACAACACTTGCCTAACTCTCGGGGTACCTATTTACTGTTAGGTAAACAGAGGCATTGAGGTGAGAGGAAACGTGTCTACTCATTTTTCTCCAGCCCAGGCATCGAACCTGGGGTCCCCGATTGTTAGTCGAGAACGATGACTGCTGTACTACAGCTCTGTATTACAAGGCATCCCCCAGTCTTCCTGAGTCTGTTGGTCTGGTCCTTCAGTACCTCATTCAGCTCCCTCACACCCTTCTCCTCCTCATTCCTCCACTTGACGCACCTTTCTCCTCCTCATTCCTCCACTTGACGCACCTTCCTCTCTTCTCTACTCTTCTCTACATGCCAAAATCAACATAATTGCTTCAGTAGAAGACATGAAAATACTACAAACATGTAACAACAAAGACTTGAATGAGAGAACAGTTAACAACATGGTTTTCAAAACCAGCAAATTCCAACTACTTTGCGTACATATATTAACAGACAAAAATGAAGGGCTCAAACTGGATAGCGAGTCTAAGAGTAATAGTGTCGGACGATTAACGTTTAGTGGTCATAACAAAGCATACTTAGCATAAGCTAGTAAAATAATAGTTCATTATGAGAGCTGTCAACACAAGATGCCACTATAATGCTTCTACTCCAGTCATGTGCTACCCCACCTAGAAGACTTCTCTCTACTCACCTCCTCTTTCAAGGCAGGAGAGATGTCTGAAATGGAAGGAATATAGAGAACATATACTGCACGCACTGACACAATAAACGCCTAAATTACTAAACCTCCTGCACTGGGAATGTATTCTCTGAAATAAGGAAGAGATTTATATAACATCAAATTGACAAATTGGCAATTGACTAACAATTTACTGATGCGCAAAATATAAGAAATGCAAAATAGACTCAATGAAAATTAGAGATGCCATAAGCACACCAGGACACTATGAAGATCACAAACCCATGGCTATTCAACCCTGCAGCACATACAGGTGTAGGGAATATTACCGGAACCAAGGTTAGACTTGAATTTTTCATGAGGGAATTAGATAGGTTTCTGTAATTGTGAGGTCACCCAGGTTGTGATGTATGAGGGTATGCAGGCCGCTGCCAGCAACAGTCTTACCGATTAAGCTATTGCCCAACATGCCTGAGTCGGGCAGGACTGCGGGAGTAGAAGTCTTGAAACAGTCCACAGAGAAAAACCACAGGAAGTGGAGGTTATAAGAATGGTTGTGGTTGTAATTATATTTGTGCTTATGTTATAGTTGCTGTGATTGTAACAGTGGTTGGATTGCAATTAGTGTTGATTGTAGCATTTGTAGTGTCCATTATAGTGGTTGTAATTTTTGGGGTTTGTACCCAATGGTGGTTATGTCTGGGCGGCAGTGTTCATAGTTTAGTGATGATTGTCATTGTGGTACTTATAGCAGTAATTGTGAGATTTGTAGAAGTGGCTGCAACAATGGTTATTTATTTTCATCGTCTTCTGCTTGTCCGATAATATCTTGATCGGCAAGGCTGTTGCTTGGAGCGCCCCGTAGGCTCACATATCCACCATGAGCCAGTTGGACTGCACTTCTTACAGGAACCGGTCCAATTGTATCTTTAAACACCTGCATGTTTCTTATATTTGGTGGCAGGAGAGTGAATAGCCTTGAACCTCCGATGTTCTTAGTATCTGATCCTCTACTCTTCATTGGGTCTATTTTGAATTTCCAACCATACATTTCGCTCCAGCAGGTTATTGTTTTGTGCATATTTGTGTGTGGTAATCATGTCTGATGGCTGGTTATGGTGTGGATAGTGGCGCTTCATGACACAACAAATCGGAACAATTATTGATAATACCAAATTATGATTACATTTGAATTAGGAATATAATAAAACAAAAACAGTATGTTTTTTTGTTAGATAAGACTCGTCCACATTTGTGGCGTCCATCACACAGGACGGGAGGGAGTAGCTAGCGAGGACCTCCTTCACCGTGACGGGAGGGAGTAACTAGCGAGGACCTCCTCCACCGTGACGGGAGGGAGTAACTAGCGAGGACCTCCTCCACCGTGACGGGAGGGAGTAACTAGCGAGGACCTCCTTCACCGTGACGGGAGGGAGTAACTAGCGAGGACCTCCTCCACCGTGACGGGAGGGAGTAGCTAGCGAGGACCTCCTTCACCGTGACGGGAGGGAGTAACTAGCGAGGACCTCCTCCACCGTGACGGGAGGGAGTAACTAGCGAGGACCTCCTCCACCGTGACGGGAGGGAGTAACTAGCGAGGACCTCCTCCACCGTGACGGGAGGGAGTAACTAGCGAGGACCTCCTTCACCGTGACGGGAGGGAGTAACTAGCGAGGACCTCCTTCACCGTGATGGGAGGGAGTAACTAGCGAGGACCTCCTTCACCGTGACGGGAGGGAGTAGCTAGCGAGGACCTCCTTCACCGTGACGGGAGGGAGTAGCTAGCGAGGACCTCCTTCACCGTGACGGGAGGGAGTAGCTAGCGAGGAGCTCCTTCACCGTGACGGGAGAGAGTAGCTAGCGAGGACCTCCTTCACCGTGACGGGAGAGAGTAGCTAGCGAGGACCTCCTTCACCGTGACGGGAGGGAGTAGCTAGCGAGGACCTCCTCCACCGTGACGGGAGGAGGTCCACTAGCCACCCCTCCCCCTGCCCATCTCACCTGGTCACCCCCCTCCTGCCCGTCTCACCTAGCTACCCCCCCCCCGCCCGTCTCACCTAGCCACCCCCTCCCTGCCCGTCTCACCTAGCCACCCCCGCCCGTCTCACCTAGCCACCCCCGCCCGTCTCACCCTAGCCACCCCCCCCCCCCCCGCCCGTCTCACCTAGCCACCCCCGCCCGTCTCACCTAGCCACCCCCCCCCCGCCCGTCTCACCTAGCCACCCCCCCCCCGCCCGTCTCACCTAGCCACCCCCCCCGCCCGTCTCACCAAGCCACCCCCTCCCTGCCCGTCTCACCTAGCCACCCCCTCCCTGCCCGTCTCACCTAGCCACCCCCTCCCTGCCCGTCTCACCTAGCCCCCCCCGCCCGTCTCACCTAGCCACCCCCCCCCCGCCCGTCTCGCCTAGCCACCCCCCCCCCGCCCGTCTCACTTAGCCACCCCGCCCCGCCCGTCTCACCTAGCCACCCCCCCTCCTGCCCGTCTCACCTAGCTACCCCCCCCGCCCGTCTCACCTAGCCACCCCCTCCCTGCCCGTCTCACCTAGCCACCCCCGCCCGTCTCACCTAGCCACCCCCTCCCTGCCCGTCTCACCTAGCCCCCCCCCCCCCGCCCGTCTCACCTAGCCACCCCCCCCCCGCCCGTCTCGCCTAGCCAAACCCCCCCCCGCCCGTCTCACCTAGCCACCCCCCCCCCGCCCGTCTCGCCTAGCCAAACCCCCCCCCCGCCCGTCTCACCTAGCCACCCCCCCCCGCCCGTCTCACCTAGCCACCCCCCCTCCGCCCGTCTCACCTAGCAACCCCCCTCCCTGCCCGTCTCGCCTAGCCCCCCCCCCCGCCCGTCTCACCTGGCCACCCCCCCCCGCCCGTCTCGCCTAGCCACCCCCCCCCCCGCCCGTCTCACCTAGCCACCCCCCCCCCCGCCCGTCTCACCTAGCCACCCCCCCCCCCTCCGCCCGTCTCACCTAGCCACCCCCCCCCCGCCCGTCTCACCTAGCCACCACCCCCCACCCCCCGCCCGTCTCACCTAGCCACCCCACCCCCTGCCCGCCTCTCTTAGCCCCCCCCCCCCGTCTCATGACGAAGACATACTTCAGAGGGACGAGAACATCGATGCCGTCACCACCTACGTCACTGGTGGGTGCGTCAGCACTGCCTCTACACCCACCTCCCTTCACCCACCTCCCTACACCCACCTCCCTACACCCACCTCCCTACACACACCTCCCTACACCCACCTCCCTACACCCACCTCCCTACACCCACCTCCCTACACCCACCTCCCTACACCCACCTCCCTACACCCACCTCCCTACACACACCTCCCTTCACACACCTCCCTACACACACCTCCCTTCACACACCTCCCTACACCCACCTCCCTACACACACCTCCCTTCACCCACCTCCCTACACACACCTCCCTACACACACCTCCCTTCACCCACACCTCCCTTCACCCACCTCCCTACACCCACCTCCCTACACACACCTCCCTACACACACCTCCCTACACCCACCTCCCTACACCCACCTCCCTACACCCACCTCCCTACACCCACCTCCCTTCACCCACCTCCCTACACCCACCTCCCTACACCCACCTCCCTTCACCCACCTCCCTTCACCCACCTCCCTACACCCACCTCCCTACACCCACCTCCCTTCACCCGCCTCCCTTCACCCACCTCCCTTCACCCGCCTCCCTACACCCACCTCCCTACACCCGCCTCCCTACACACACCTCCCTACACCCACCTCCCTACACCCACCTCCCTACACACACCTCCCTACACACACCTCCCTACACCCACCTCCCTACACCCACCTCCCTACACCCACCTCCCTACACCCGCCTCCCTACACCCGCCTCCCTACACCCGCCTCCCTTCACCCGCCTCCCTACACCCGCCTCCCTACACCCGCCTCCCTTCACCCGCCTCCCTTCACCCGCCTCCCTTCACCCGCCTCCCTTCACCCGCCTCCCTTCACCCGCCTCCCTTCACCCGCCTCCTATCACCCGCCTGCCTACACCCACCTCCCTACACCCTCAACCCGTCCTGGCCGTGGCCGCCCACACTCCATGTTTCATATGTACCAGCCTACACACCCAGGCACACGTGGAAGATATGTGCCTGGGGTGGAGATAAGAGAAATAAAGGACCAGAATAAGACTGTACACCAGTAAAGGGAAGGGAAGGCAACGGTCAGAATCGAGAACAACATTTGTACTGGATTTCCATTCTGGCACCAACACCGCCATGGAGGTGAAGGTAGTGATGAGGAGAGTCTACACACTGACATTACGTACCACTTACGGATTACCTGTGCAACATTTCGAGAGTTGTTCTATTTCATAAACAATATACTGTATAAACTTTTTTCCATTTGCACCTATTTTGTTTACTCAGCAATGTCATATATATATTCATTTATACCTACAAAAGTAATAGGCATAATATTGAAAAAGTCCTATTTAAATTGCTTGACTATAATTATACCTTAAATATTAAGATTTTTTTATAGACACTATCATATTTTTGTCCATTAGGCTTCCCAGAGGCTTATTATAAACTTTTTTAATTTTAAATTTTGCCCCCAAGGGGCGAGTTTGTTGGGCAGCGTGTCCACCATGTTATGGGGCCGTGTCCACCATGTTATGGGGGCGTGTCCACCATGTTATGGGGCCGTGTCCACCATGTTATGGGGCCGTGTCCACCATGTTATGGGGCCGTGTCCACCATGTTATGGGGCCGTGTCCACCATGTTATGGGGGCGTGTCCACCATGTTATGGGGCCGTGTCCACCATGTTATG